>NC_136984.1:3848007-3950253 GCF_032717465.1 Coenobita brevimanus | reverse complement strand
AGTTACAACAGTCCCGTAGAAGTTAATGCAGTAGTACCGTCATATTTTCAGCGTCTGTATTTCAGGTGGAGGGCCCATAGAATTAATACCGGATAAATTATGGCAGAGGCATAGCTTTCTAACTTAGCATCATATCATAATGCGTCACAGTTGCGTCATAGCATACTTGACATGAAATCAGCAGTTTCTTCCCGAGGTGCTGGGACATGCACAAAGAGCTGCTGGTCTTTTAGTATCCCTTCCCAAACTCCTCTTCTTCCTTTTCTTTCTTTCTTTTTTTTTTCTCTCGAGAACTGATGATTATATAAGAAAAACTCAAAACAAGTATTGGGTCCGTGATATTCTGACTGCAGAAAATCTTTTAAACAGTAATGGGACAACAGCAAAGGTTCAGGTACAGTGATGAAAATATGCAAGTATATGCTTAATGTTTGTTTTTATTGACTGTGAAGAAAAGTAGGCATAGTCTCGTCTTTTTTAGTATGCTCTGAGTACATAACACAAAGCACAAGTGAAGGAAGTCAGAGATATATGCTTTGCGACATTTAAGACAAAATTGTGGGGAGTGGGGAGGAATCGAGCAAGAGTGAAACCATCCATCAGGAGTTGTAAAGATGTGTGTAAGTTTTCCTCACTAAATACCGACTGGGTTGAACACAGAAAGGTGAATGAAAGATTTCTCTACAGCAAAGATTACCTTACAGGATAAATAAAAAAAACAATACAACTACGTGCTCTTGTTGGAATTAACGATCTCCCGACCTAATTGTTGCACAAGTGTTTAAATCGTAATTAATTTGCAAGTTGCTCTTTAGGTTCATTAAGCTAAATTAGTGGTTTGTATTACATTACCTATCCAATAATCGCGGTTCGTTTCAACGCTTCCTCTCTGTCTATCTGTCTGTCTCTCTGTCTGTCCGTCTGTCTGTCTGTCTTTCTGTCTGTCTGTCTGTCTGTCTGTCTCTGTCTGTCTGTCTCTCTCTCTCTCTCTCTCGTACCACAGTTTTTGGTCTCAGATAATAAGTGAAGAATTTCCGTAAAGTCACGAAATGTTATCTAATTTTCATGTATTTTTTTTTTTTTTTTTTTTTTTTTTTAGTTGCTTAGTCCGCAACCAAGAGGTCTCGGGTTCGTCGTTCACCCGGCAACTGGACTATGGGATTTTTTTTTTTTTTTATTCCAACGGAGTCCATTTGAAGCTGAAAAATGTATTTGATTTTTTTTTAATCTGACAGCTGTGAATAGGTGCTTGGTGGATGATTGGAACTTTACAGATATTGATTTCTTACATAAATATTTATCCTGTAACAGAGTAACATTACTATAAACTTTTCTCGGCTTCAGTCATTGCTTTCACATTTTCCATAACTGTATTTTAATATTATTTTGTATTTACAGGCTGTTAGCTGTAAAAAGTATTACAGCCCTAGTGCTTTAGAAAAACACAGTGATTATAACAGTTGGGAGCAAATATTAACCTGATTTTTCAACTCTTCCTTTCCCACTAGTCACTCCCACTGGCGGATTTAAGAGGGGGGGCGGGATTGGAGCCCTACACCCCCCACCCAGGAGGTATGTCCAGGCCCCTCAGTAAATCTTCCAGGTGTTTGCTGCACCTCTTGTTCCTTTCAACTCCTAGGGCCCATAGGCAAGAAGAAGCGTCGGGCACTCTCACCCTCACTCAGACATATAGATGCCACACACAGAACGTATCTTTTAATACTGTACATGTGTTTGTGTGTGTGTGGAAATGGGGACATTAGTGGTAACGTTTTCCTATAGGAAAACGTTCATTATCTCTAGCCTAACCTTCCAAAAGTTACTCATAAGAATTAGATATATACATAATAAGTAGTGAAAAATTTAAATAAGCTGGCTACTAGCAGGTGCCCCTTGCTCCCTCCCCCACAGAATAGCCGTCTATGGCAGCCATTTCTTGCTTGTCTATAGCGCCCCTTTCTTGCTTGGCCCTCTCCCCCAGAGTAGCCATCTATGGTGCCCCTATCTTGCTTCTTCCCCCCTACAAGAATAGCCATCTATGGCGCTGTTGTGTTTTAGATATGGGAATATTTCACCAGGGGCTACACCAAGGCAAATGGTAAGGATAGATAAACACACATGTGCTACTGCTACTATTACACATGTGCTGGGAAGAAATAGACAGGGGCAGTGATTATTGACTTGGAACAATACAGAGTTATTGCATGACTTCAAAGTAGGTACAAGGTATGTTAACATTTACAGCAAGTGTAGATCAGTTAATTGGATAAACAGTTACAGACTAAAATATGAGCAATGAATTTAGTGCGAAGCGGGAGTGCTGAGATGATATGTTTATGTGTATTGTATATGTAAAGTCATACTGCGTGGCCAGATTTACCAGGAGAGACAGAAAGCAAGGCAGGTAGTCAGCTGGCTGAAGTTGAGAGGGAAATGGAGTGCGAACTAGGTCACCAGCTCAGTTTTAAGCCCCTAAATGAGGTAGGTGGAGCACTGGTAAGTCTAGGTCGCCTAAATAGGCAAATTTGATTGGTTTAGGCACCACTACAGCTGAGGAGGGAAGAGAAATTGAATATTATTGGAAGCAGCACTAGCGCAGATGAGGAGGGATGAGAAATCGAATATTATTGGTGGCGGCACTAGTAGCGATGCTAAGTACGAGAACAAGGTGGGGAAAAGCCATGAGGGGAAGGAAACCACGTGTGTAGGTGAAATGTGGAAAAGCCACGAGGGAAGGAAACCACATGTGTAGGTGAAATGCGAGGTACCCAATACTTTGTGGTGTAATATAAGCCACAGCACTGCCCCTCCCCCCTCCGTTTTATGGCAAAAAAAGAAAAAAGGAAGAAAAAGAATCATTAGGGCACAAGGTACAGAAAAATATACATATGCAGTTTTCAAAGTGAGCGAACATTTGAAAGTGATTTGAATGCAGTAATTACAAATAGCTATTGTGATAGACAGTGGAATTTTAATGACAAGTCCATTGCATGGCTATGTGTGATGGAGGAAGGCATTAAATGGGGGGGGGGGCATGACTATAAACTAAGATATATTAGTCGGGCATAACTTTCTGTATGCGAATTTGACTGGTGCTTAGCTATAATGAGCAAATGAATGAAAGAGTTATGCCTGCCTTTACAATTGAGCCATTGTATGAGGGAGAACACACACACAAAAAATATTCTGTACAATACGAGTGAAACGTAGGTGTGTTACGACATGGAGTGTCTGTGGTTTTGGTATTAGATTATGATGGAGTGTAAAATTGTGGTGGTTTGCTGAGATGGCCTGATTGTGTGTAGGTAAATGTGGTAGTTGTTGATGTAGTTTGTAGGGTTGTGGTGAGTGGTGGAGGATTATGGGAACGATGGGTGTTGAGGGATGATGGGTATTGACTGGGGGAGGGATGGGGACTGGGGGGGGGAAGAGTGTGGGGGTAGGATCGCCTGAGGTTGACGGAGAGGGTGGGTTAGGGTGTGGGGTAGGATCGCCTGAGGTTGACGGAGAGGGTGGGTTAGGGGTAAGGACTGGGTAAGGGGGGTGGGAGCGGGGGGAGTAAGGTGGGAGGTAGGATCACCTGAGGTTGACAGAAAGGGTGAATTAGATGTAAGGTCAGTGCTCAAAGTAGGGTTTGTGGATGGTCGTGTGGGTGGTAGTGAGGGAGTGTTTCCGTCAGTGGTAGTGGTTTGTTGTACTGTATGATGACTGAGTCGGTGTGTGGTGATGACAGGGAGTGGAGGGTACGAATTGACAAAGGGGATGGGAGGTGTATGTGTGTGTGAGTGGTGCATGTAGGTGTTGGTGCTGGGGTATGACGTGTAGGGTGTGTGTGTGTGGTTGGTGGGCAGGCAAGGTTGGAAGATGATGTGTGGGGTGTTGGCTGTGACTGGGTTTGTGGTGTGGCTGGTTTGACTCTGTCTGCAGATATTGTGGATGATTTCCCATGTTTGTAAACTGTGACTGTTTTCTCTGAGTTTGTGATCACAGGGTATGGGCCTTCGTATGGGGTTTGGAGTGGTGAAGTGCGGTGACTCCTCCTCACGAAGACCTTTTCGGCTTGCTCGTGGTAGGGAAGTAGGGGATGAACAGTGTCTGGTGCTAGCAAAGGAGCGAGGGAGGGACTGGTTGTAGTGCCTGCACTGCTCTGCTGGAGCTCTGGAAGGAAAACCAGGGCCGGCGTGCCTGGTTGTGGGGTGGGAACTGCCCTGGCAGCCTTCAAGTCTTCCCCGTACATTAGCTCTGCCGAGGGGAATTGCCGATGTCCTCCTTCTCCATAACCCTCAAGTTTAGAGAGGAGGATTGGCAATGTGGTCACCCAATTCACTGGGTGGGGAAGTGCCCTCAGTGCTTCCTCTCCCAGGTGATGCTGGCAGCACCTCCATCATCCCGGTTGCTTGAGGGTGATATGCAGAGGGTTCTGTGATGTTTAGCACCCAGGGAAGTCCATTAGGTCTTGCTAGGGCCGAGATTCCGAATTGGGGGCCTTGGTCTGTGATGATCACCTGCAGGGCATCCAAAACGAGCGGACCCAGGATGCCAGGGAAGTGATATGCCACACGGTCAGTCATAGCATCCAGCATGGGCGTGGCCTCAACTCCACATTGTCGCTCAATCTATGCATGTTAAGATATAAAGCGGTTACCCCTAAATTCGAGAAGGGGGCCGAGGATGTCAATGTGGACATGTGGAAACGTTGAGTTGGTGTGGGCAGCGGTTGAAGTGGGTGTCTTGGTGTGGCTGATGCACTTTTGCTGACTGACAAGCCAAGCACGTTCGGGACCCAGTTGGTAGTGTCACGCCTCATACCTGCCCATACCACCTTCCACCGGCTAAGTGGAGGCTGTGCGTACACCATGAATGCCTGGGCGTTGCACCATCTCGTGGTAATGGCTAAAGACTTGCCTTCGGAATTGTTGGGGAATATTGGGCCGTGCTGTACCGCAGGATATGTCACACCAGAGTTTCGGGGATGTGCCGGTGACATCAAACTGTTGTAGTTGAAGTGAGGTCGCAGACTGCAGCAATGCTTGGAGTTCATGATCGTCCTCCTGTTCCTGGTCCAAGGCTGCATGGTCAAGTGGGGGTAGTCTAGGGCTGACAGCTGAAACTCCGCAACCTTGTTCTGGTGTGAAGTTCCCTGGAGCCAGTGGAGCGTGTCATTGCATTAGGGTTTGCTGATAATGAGGGGGCGTTTGGTGTGTGGTGGGAGACACTACTGGGACTGTCTCTCCCGCCATATGTGTTTCCCGTGAATATGCAGGGTGGTGCACACTGTCTGGCTTCCATGCCAAAGCGCTTGTGGGAATAAGGTACACAACACAAAATCGTCCCTTGCTGTTTGGGGATTAGCATTACGACCGCGGTTCACTGGGGGAACACCGTTGGAGCACTGAGTGGCTGGAGAATGATTTGCAACACTGGAGGGTCTGAGTGGTGAAACCACCTTATTTCACTTTGCAGCTTGTCTATTCTATTTGTTAAATTTGCTAATAATGTAAACAGCTATGACATGGAGACCATTTTTGTTCGCAACACTGTTCAATGACACCACTGTTTCACTAGGGGTAGCACTGGGGGATATGACAGAGGGGGAAAAGAGGTGTGTGCACATACTGGATGATTAGGTGTAATGCTGCTGAGTTTCGTAAGGAGAGTGTCTGCCCTCTCGATAAACTCTCAGCAAAAAGGGGATGTGCCAGGGCCCAGGGCTGCTAGGTGGAGTTGGAAGTCTGGTGGCATGAGCTGGAGTAGTCAGTGTCGGAGAAGGTCATCTGATAAGGTGGCTCCAGCTGCCGTGAGAGTGGCTTGAATGTGGGCAAGGAGAGCCGAGGGGCGTTGCTGTTGGGAAGCAAATTGCATCTAGCTCCATTAAAAGTGCTTGCTGTGATTTGCCCAGAGGCCCACAGCAGACTCTCCTTCAGGGTTTTGGTATTTGTGTTCTGTAGGGTGGTATCAGGAGTACGTCCTGCACAAGGGCAGCTACTTGAGTTGGGAAAAATGCAGGACGATTGCTCTGAATTTGTCATCACTGGTATTTTAGCCACGTGGCATCAACTTCTGTGTAAACCACGTGTTAATATCGTACATGAATGTAGGAAGGGGTAGACGGATATGTGTTAAGGTATCCAGTGTTCTTAAAACATGTCCAGGACGTCACCACTGTTATGTTTTAGTTATGGGGATATTTCACTAGGGGCTACACCAAGGCAAATGGTAAAGGATAGATAAAACACATGTGCTAGGAAGAAATAGACAGGAGTGATTATTGACTTGGAACAATACAGAGTTATCGCATGACTTCAAAGTGGTACAAGGTAATAACATTTACAGCACAAGTGTAGATGAATTAATTGGATAAATAGTTACAGAGCAAAATATGAGCAATGAATTTAGTGCAAAGCAGGAGTGCTGAGATGATGTGTGTTTATGTGTATTGTGTTACGGACTAGGGTTCAAACCTGTAACATTACAGAATAATGAACAACTCCCATCAAAAGGCAACAAAACTAGAATTACTACATTACTACAAGAATGGAAGTTACCAAAAATAATATACTGGAGGGTTAATATTATCCTTTCAGTGAAACTCCTAAAACTATACAAACAGCCAGGAAGATCATGACCGTTCATCACGTCATTAGTTTAATTCAGTATTCTTTTGGTACCAGCAGTCAAATTAATAGCTTAGGCTTTCATAAATTCAAAGAAAATATAAAATCATAGATATTATTTACATATAAATTACACTCTATACATTTACATCCTTACTCATACAAGATAACAGATTATACTTATCAACAGAGAGAGTTACACAAGGCACCACAAATATAAGGTAGGCAGACCCATGATGACAGGCAGGTCAGGTCAGGTCAGAGCTCGGAGGTGAACTGAACTCAAAAGTTTATAACTTGCCCTCATCACCTTGGTCATTGAGCATATCATTCAGTGCCAAATCTACAACTACTCATGAATAACAAATAAGTTAACAAAGAAATAGTTTACAGTACTTCATTATCATGTTTGAATGAAGACCAACAATAAGAAAAAAAATAATCCCAATATATCTATTCCTACATCTGACAGCACTACTGGATGAACAGGCATACGAGAGCACAGGAGGGGGGGGGGCGTGATTCGAAACTACTGGCGCCAAGACAGCCGGCTCTTACTGCCTGGAGAAAAGGAGTCTGGAATTCCACACTCCTGGGCAGAAACACTGTTCATCTAGTAGTTAATCAAAATAAACGTAATACATAACAATTGTATATGTAAAGTCATCCCACGTGGCCAGATTTACCAGGAGAGACAGAAAGCAAGGCAGGTAGTCAGCCCGCTGAAGTTGAGAGGGAAAAGGAGTGCGAGCTAGGTCGCCCGCTCGGATTTAAGCCCTTAATGAGGTAGGCGGAGCATCGGTATGTCTAGGTAGCCTGAATAGGCAAATTTGATTGATGTAGATACCACTACAGCTGAGGAGGGAAGAGAAATTGAATATTATTGGAAGCGGCACTAGTACAGATTATTGGTAGCGGCACTAGTAGCGATGCTAAGTATGAGAACAAGGTGAGGAAAAGCCACGAGGGAAGGAAACCACGTGTGTAGGTGAAATGCAAGGTACAATACTTTGTGGTGTAATATACGCCACAGCGCCCCTTTCTTGCTTGGCCCCCCCCAGAATAGCCGTCTATGGCGCCCATTTCTTGCTTGGTCCCCCCCAGAATAGCCGTCTATGGTGCCCCTTTCTTGCTTGGCCCCCCAGAATAGCCGTCTAGATCCGCCTATGAATATTTCGAAACTGAGAAAAGCCTAATACGTGCCTCTACCCATAGATTATTGTTTTTTTTTAACCTGTCACGTCCCGACCACTTTCACACCCCCGACACCCCCCAGTCCCGACCATTTTTGGAAAAATTTTTTTTGGCTAAAACCTCTGCTTTTGGTGAGAAACATCAAAAATTCATAGAGAAATCACTCACCTGAGGTTTAAAATACTCGATACAGGTAGGAGTACCTCCTTACCTTACAGGGTTTTCTATCAAGCTGGCTGCAAAGATAACTATTCCACACCACTCCTAAACGGTATTTATTTATTTATTTGGTACGAATTTATATGGAGTACGAGAGTATATTGGTTATCAAACAGTAATATAGGCATTATAAGCATTTTTTCACTCACTAACTCATCACCATTCCTGACCTTCTTTTGCCACATTACCTGATCATCATTTCTGACTGTTTCTGCCTCTAATGCTATGTAAACTTTGTCCTCCACATTGTCATCGATTGGGGAATCACTCTGGCCCTGAATGTCTTTATTGGCCAGGTCACTGGTAACCGGTGAATTGCTGAGACAATGGTGTGCGGGGGAGGAGGTTATGCGGTGTAAGGCATTGTCCCTGCTTGGCATCTTGTAGAAGAATAGAGAAAGGTGTCCCGTGTATAAGTAGGAAAAATCATGCGCGAAAATTGAAAATTGTGCAAATTAGGGACCTTGCAATTGCAAAACGTACCAGTACGTCGATGGGACTGGCAAAGGCAAAATGTTGCAACGTACCCATACGTCGACGGGACGTCTCGGGTTAAGTATGATTCATTGAGGAGATAGGTGACCAACATGTCCTAAGTATACAGTAAACACAGTGGAATGGTAGACGATTTTTTGTCCCTGATTGTTCTGCACCTATAAAATCATACACTTGTTAAGGCAATTATGATTAGAGGAGTTAAGGCAAGCAAGTAAAAAAAATAATTTTGAGGGAGGTAAACGTAAAGACCTGTAGTTCCTATCTAAGGTGGATGTTACTTAGGAATCTATGACTACGAATTTTATTTCATTTTTTTAATCCAAGAACTGAAGACAAGGAGGGCAAATCAAGAATGCTTCCAAACCCACCAATGTCCCCAGCTGAAACCGGTAAGAGAGAGAGAGAGAGAGAGAGAGAGAGAGAGAGAGAGAGAATCATTCATTTTCTATACTTCAGTGATTGCCCAGAATGCTTGCGGCAATAGACTTCAGTGAAAGACAGACACTCCTCTCATTGTCCTCTATGCTTTTGTCGAATTGAACGTTTTTCATGAGCTCCCTGATTTAAGGACCATCAGAAATACACCAACATAACTTCAATTCTCTGCATATACACTAACATACCCTCAAGTCTCCACATATACACCAACATACCTTCAGTTCTCCACATATACACCAACATACCTTCAAATCTCCACATATACACCAACATACCTTCAGTCCTCCACATATACACCAACATACCTTCAAATCTCCACATATACACCAACATACCTTCAAGTCTCCACACATATATATATATATATATATATATATATATATATATATATATATATATATATATATATATATATATATTTTATGTGTCCGACTCTGGGCATAGGCTTCACAACCTGTTACCAAGGCCCAGTAGTCCTCCTCCATCCATATACCTCCACATGTCACCACTTTGGCGCTAACACCCACCGTCCATATTGAATACATGCTAGGGCCGTCTCATACAGGACTGGTGTATTCATATTAGCAGAGGTATTTTTGTCATAAAGACTTTGTAGTTAATTGTAGAGAAGTATATTTTAGACTTGTGGTCGAAGCGGCTTTTATATCTTGTAGTAGTTTCCCCACCAGATGTCATGTAGTGACGGGAGAGGTAAAGAATAGTATGGGACTATTTTTATTTGTCTTGGAAATATTAAACAGGTATAATAGTATAAGTCCTGGGTAGCTACCTCCCTGTCTCGCTATCTCTCTCTCTCTCTCTGTTCTAAGCTAATCTCCGTCTCGACCTCTCTCTAGGGTCGCTTGTCTCCTTCTCCACTCTCTTTTCTAACATCTCGTGTAGTAGGGTGTGTGTGTCACGTATCTTCCTCATGGCAACAGAACTTTCTCACGAGAGGACTGCTGACAGCTAACTGAATCATCTCCTTACTGGCCGCTGTCGTCAGCTTTCCTCCGTGTAAGCGTTTAGCGCTGCTCACTTCTCGCAAAACACAACACCTTCTCATCATTTGACTTCCTGCTTCTATCTGTCTCTCTATCTATCTATTTATCTATCTATCTAGTATGATTTGCAATTATAATATGGAGACCTACCACATTGCTCTGCCGCGCAAAAATGGCGTACCATCGACATTTAATAGTTATAATATATTAATACATACTACATACACATTATAATAAACTTATAAGCTAATTAAGTGAAATACATAATATTGTAAAGTAACATAATTGTATGAATATTGTATACATATATTATTCATAGTAAATAGTGATTATTCAGTAATATTACATTTTAAATAAGTTGTATACATATTTGAATAAATGCAATATAATTGTGCAATGGTAATACTGCTAAGTTATACATTACATATTTGAGTTATCACTTTAGTAATGTCTAATATTTCATATAACTTGTATGATGATACTGGTAATATAGAATTGTGCTATAATTGTATGACTTATAATATTGTACTAACATTGTGGTACTACATAATTGTAACATTTTATGAATTGTTACCAAATATTGTGTTAATGCATAATTGTGTTGGCCTTAAAATTATAGTTACATAAAAGTTACATCTTGTTAATGCAACTGTTTTGTCGTTACATAATTGTTACATATCGTTTGTAGGTACATAATTGTTGTTAAAGTTACATAAAAGTTACATCTTGTTAATGCAACTGTTACATAATTGGCAAAGTGTAACATAATGCAATCGTTTGTCGTTACATAATTGTTACATATCGTTTGTAGGTACATAATTGTAGTTAAAGTTACATAAAAGTTACATCTTGTTAATGCAACTGTTACATAATTGGCAAAGTGTAACATAACGCAATCGTTTGTCGTTACATAATTATAATATGGAGTAACAATTGTAATAACTGCAGTCCTAACATATGCTGCGGTCGATGATAGTGATGATGCGTCGTGCCACTTGTATGTGGAGACAACAATTTGCTTTATTTGTTTGTAGTTTATGTGGTATTTTGGCTTATGTAGTAACACTTACACTTATTTTCATTTGTTTGTTATGTGATCTTACTCTATTTCTCTTTTTTCTGTTTTACTTTTCTTTCTTTCTTTCTTTTTTTTTTTTTTTGTATGTATTGATTTTCCATAGTTTGTTTCTCTTTGCTTGTGTACGCTTGTTTCCATGTTGTTCATGGTTACATAATTACTGGCTAATTTTCTTGGGATACTTTTTCAAAGTTTAGTTTATATTGCACAGATACTATAAAATGATATTATATAGTCCCATATTTTGTTATTTTATATAAAAAAAATATATATACATATATACAGTATTAACTATACACACTGACTTGTTCACCTGTACCTCTCGTGAGTAATATGTGTGTCAGCACTGTGTGGAAATCATTGTCTTCACGATTGTGTTGAAGATGTTCACTCTTGCTAACGGCATTTGTGTTGGCCATTTTATTTATTTATTTTTTTCTAGTTTACCTTGTAACTTAATTTGTATGTTTCCACTAGGTAGCTTTAATTAATAAATGTTTAATACAGTTCTTTTAATTGCTCACTGAGTAACTGTGATGGTATATTTTCTTTATCGCTTGTAGATATAATAATGTATAGTTGTATGTATGAAACACGTATTTTATGTAGGTATGAATGGTAACACTCGTTGGTAGTAAATAAATGTTATAATAAATGAATGAATATATACAGTGTAGAATATTTATTGTTGGTGATTATTTAGTGTTTGAGTTATGGAGATAACTGAAGTAAGTATGTGTATTTAAACTGTAACTATACAGCACGTTTTATATGTTTGTGCAGAAGCTTATTGTCTATCACTGTGTATTGTATAAATGAAGTAACTATGTAACTTACTAATTTTTACCGTGGTGGGAAATGGTGTGAGTGGTGGTGCAGGTGGTGTGTTGACTGACGTGGCGTCTGTTCAGCAAGCACGCATGATGACCTCAACTTCCCACACTGGTAGCTGTGGTGAGTGAATGAGTAGCGATGAGTAACTTGAGTGAAGACGAGTGAGTAAGATGAGTTGTAAATCGTGTCTCACTCTTCGTTTGTTTGTTCCCTTTATTCTATGTGGAAGTTTTCTCTGTCCTTTTCTCTAGTGATTTATTCGTTGTGGGATGAAGACTGCCGCTACTTGTAGGTGCGTGTAGAAGATTATATAGACGACGTAGAGTTGTTAATTGTAGTTGATTGTAGATGGCTGTAGTTGATTGTAGATGGCTGTAGACTTTGTAGAACTGAAGCTAACCTTGTAGTCTCGGTTGCTTTTGTAGAAATTTGCTTTTAATTCGGAGACGATGTCCGCAGATTTGCTGGTTTGTCGTTAAGCTACTTGCAAGGCGTCGAGTGATCTCTTGACCTCTGCATCAGCGTAATGATCTGGGAGACGGAGGGGCAGGAGCTGATATTGTTGGTTGTTGTCAATCTTGATATTTTGTAGGAATTTAATGTTGATTCGTAGACGAGGTTCGTATACGTTCGCTGCTACCAAATGTCATAAAGACTTTGTATCATAAAGCAGCGACTTTGTATTTGCTTGTAGAGGCGTATATTTTAGACTTGTGGTCGAGCGGCTTTTATATCTTGTAGTAGTTTCCCCACCAGATGTCATGTAGTGACGGGAGAGGTAAAGAATAGTATGGGACTATTTTTATTTGTCTTGGAAATATTAAACAGGTATAATAGTATAAGTCCTGGGTAGCTACCTCCCTGTCTCGCTATCTCTCTCTCTCTCTCTGTTCTAAAGCTAATCTCCGTCTCGACCTCTCTCTAGGGTCGCTTGTCTCCTTCTCCACTCTCTTTTCTAACATCTCGTGTAGTAGGGTGTGTGTGTCACGTATCTTCCTCATGGCAACAGAACTTTCTCACGAGAGGACTGCTGACAGCTAACTGAATCATCTCCTTACTGGCCGCTGTCGTCAGCTTTCCTCCGTGTAAGCGTTTAGCGCTGCTCACTTCTACGCAAAACACAACACCTTCTCATCATTTGACTTCCTGCTTCTATCTGTCTCTCTATCTATCTATTTATCTATCTATCTAGTATGATTTGCAATTATAATATGGAGACCTACCACATTTTTACGACATTTCGGCGGGTCTTCTGGTAGATCAGTAAAGTCTGACTTAATGAAATTCAAATTCTTAAAGAGTTCCCTGCCCCAGTGGGAATTTGAACCCGGGTCCATTAGGATTGCAGATCAAGTCTCTACCGATTCGGCCACTGCCTCCCCCAACATACCTTCAAGTCTCCACATATACACCAACATACCATCGTCTCCACATATACACTAACATACCTTCAAGTCTCCACATACAGTATACACCAACATACCTTCAGGTCTCCACATATACACCAACATACCTTCAATTCCCCACATATCATCCAGTTGTGATCCTCGTGCTTCAACACAGTAAGCAGATGCTTCATGCTGTTGCTGCTTTCTGTAAGCTGCTCTGAGTGACCCAATGGAACAACCTTGTAATCATCATCAAAGCTTTTGCTTGAGGAGTCAATGAAAAGACGCAGTTCTATAAGGAGGCGGTGGCTCAATCGGTAGAGGGGTGGCTTGTGGTCCTATCGGACCCAGGTTCAAATCCCCGCTGGTGCAGGGAACAGTTTAAGGATTTGAATTTCATTACGGCAGAGTTTACCGATCTACCAGAAGACCCGCCGACATGTAAAAATACCCCCGCTAATACCAATACACCAGTCCTGTATGAGACAGCCCTAGCATGTATTCAATATGGACGGTGGGTGTTAGCGCCGAAGTGGTGACATCTAGAGGTGTACGATATGTAGGAGGAATACTGGGCCATGGGAGCAGGCTGAGAAGCCTATGCCCAGAGTCGAGAACATAAAAAAAAAAAAAAAAAAGCCCAAAGCTGCAATGAGGCCTTTGACATTGTTACAGCAAATCAGGGAAGAGTCTTTGTCAAACGTAAAATATTTACAAAACTCATCTTCACTGGAGCGATACCAGTAGAATGTTGTTTCTGGAGCTAACAAATTATTTTGACTGAGTCTTGACCCTAGCAACTGAGCTGATTCTTTGGACAAGCCCAAATCTCTCCTCAAATCGTTCAACTCAGCCCGGCTCAGAGGGTTGGGTTGGCTTGCCTCAGCAGTATGTTCATATGTAGGAGACAATTCATCGTCTACCATTTCTTCATCTGAGTCAGACGACCATTTAGTGTTGCAGGGAGGTATTGCCATTGGAATTCCTGGACCATGAGGCACTGGTTTTATAACAGGTATTACATCAGGGTTTTTCACGTGGTGCTTCTTTTTCTTATTTATGCCTGGAATAAAACAAAACAGACAAGTTAATAACGATATAACAGCAGACTGCTTATTGAATAAAAGATTAACAGACCAAATGAAACAAACTTACATAGCTAGTATATTCATAGTCACATAGAATCCTACCTTTTAGGCTAGTCATGCAGAAGTAATAGTCAGTAATGCGATTTGTTCCTTCCATCCACACCACTGGAACACCAAAAGGTAGACAGTTTTGTTTCTTGTTCCAGTGCCACAAACCCTCAACACTTGCAACATGAGGGGCAACATACATGAGAGGCTTTGTCTTGGTCCCCACGTTTTATATCAAAGTAGGCATGATAACTTTTCTTCACAAAAGTTGTGATCTTTGGCTGCCGGTCTGGCATCGTGACATTGCCACAGATATAGCAGAACCAGTTTGGATTGTTGTTGCACTTTCTGTTCATCCTGAAATGAATGCAACACAAGTGTGAGTGAACAGCCCCGCTACTAAGGCAGTGCGTGACCCCAACCCAGTAATTGCATGCACTGATAAAACACTAAATTAATGGTTCTTTGGTAATCACAACAATTATTATTTCTTTAATGTTTCCAACTCTGAGCATGGATATGACCGTCCGTTCTCTAAGACTCAGCCGTCCTCCTTAGTATCATACACATTTTACCTGTCAGTATATCGGCACTATAACCCACCATACATCCTGGTTATACGCTATTGCTGTCTCATTGTGAACTGGTGTGATGGTATCAGGGTGGATTTATTTATTTATTTTTTTATCATGTCGTTTCCGTTGTTCTAATAAATAATCAGTAAGGTGTGTCTGAGCGAAATTCTTATCCTCAAGCAGTTCCTTGCCTCAGCCTGGATTCCAACTTGCGTCATTTCCTGAACTGGATTTCTTTACTAACCACCTCACCACTGCTTAGTTTCTTTCATCAGTTCCCCCCGTCTGGCAGTAGTTAAGAAACAGTGCATTACGCAGTGTTGTATTTCTGATCCATTCGCTGGAGGAGCTTTTTTTTTTTTTTTTTTTTTTTTTTAAGATGACCAGACGAAGAAAAAAAGTAATTCCATTCACTAAATTACAGTTATCCTACTTTCATTTTTAAAAAGAAGTTTAACAGTCGGACTTGAACTGCCATAGATTGAAGTTTGGGGGTAAACTCATATGGAGAAGCAAGTTAAAAAAAAAGTACCGAGGGGAATGACAGAATATTTATAGGCAAAAGTTCTGCAATATCGCAGTGTTACATTTCAGTCATGAGTGCCACCAGGTGGCCTGTAGCATGGAGGAAGGCGCAGAGATGGCACAAGGGATGCGTTTTCGTCTAAGCATTTGTCACTGTCTGTAGAATAATGCAAGGGAGGCAACACTTTGTCTTACTCGTAAGGGAGGTATGTCATTTGTAATAGCTGGGTTATTAATTATTCTTTTAGCTTTGTTCTGAATTTTTCGCATTTGTTTTAATGTAGCCATTCCACATCCACTCCACAAGGGTGAGCAATGTCTGCTGAGTGTGCACATGACTCTTGTCAATTACAGCTAACTGCACAGCACTGAAGAAGTTAGGGATTCTGTATAATAATCTACTTTTCTTTGAAGTGGTTTTATCAAGTGATCTAATGTGCGAGGTCCAACTGAGGGTCTTGCTAAGCTATGCACGAAGAATTTCAATACTTTGTGTGACAGGAAAACTGGTTGCATTGGAGGAATCAAGAATAATCTGACTAGGCCTATTGGTAAATTGAATGTACTTGGTTTTCCTAGCATATTTTGTCCCCATTCATCGGTCTTACATAAGTCTTGATTTATCGAGGGTGATGTTCCGAGTTGGGAGTAAGTGATACCAAACTTTGTGAATGGGTGTTTAAGTATGAAGGAAGAGTTGAGTCATCCGCATATGAGTGAATGGGATTATGGGTGACAGACAAGAATCACTAATACTTATGAGGAACAGGGTTGGAGCCAGGACTGGTCCTTGAGGCACACTGGCACTGAGTGGAGAGTCGAATATACATCATCTATCTTCTTATATTCTTTGCATATCCAACCCATTTTTCTTTGCTTAGAAATTCAGAAAACTGAGGAGGTGCTTTCTTCAGGTGAGTCATCAGAGAGAGACACGCCAATTGGGTTCCTGTAGCACACAAACACAATTACTTCATTCTGTGGTGACGATGAAAAATTATAATGCCTGATTGTCCACTGGGTTAAGCCACTCCTCACCCATGTGGTCCAAGTTTTCACGTCCGAGGGATTATTATGGCTTACTGTTCACATAACGGCACTCAGCAAACAAGAAGAGGCTCCGATCAGATTGAAGCCTTGACCTGTATACTCTTGATGGGGCAACAAAAGATTGGATAACACAGTTTACAACTAGAAGAAGCACTCAAAGTATACAGTTCACCAATTGATATAAAAGCCGAATATTGGCTTTTGCCGTGTGACCTTGGCCTCCGCTGATTGCTTTCAATGTTGAATCCCTTCACCCTTGCTTTACCCTGATCCCTTTCATAAAGTTTGATCGAAATCATAAAGTATCTGTTAAAGTTGACCTTGCCTTGCGATCTTGAAACTTGAGCGTAGCCTGAGACTTTGAGATAGACTTTTTTTCAAAATCAAAATCCTTTACCTTGAGCACTGTTTAAGATTTTGTCCTAATCGAAGAAAAACTTTAAACTGACCATTAAAGTGATACTGGTCTAGTGTGTCAAAAAAAAAAAAAAAAAGATGAACCCCTTGGCTGACCTTCAACATTTTCACCAAGTTTGGTCCAAATGAATCAGTTTGTTTTTGTTATTTTCAGACTGACACACGGGTCGGAATTTAGCCTAACATTACATCTTGATCTTTGACTGATTTTCTTCAGAATAGACTGTCTTCCTTCTTGCCTAAAACTGAACTGTTTCACATAACAGCTTAAGTTGCTTTTTCGAGGTTATACTTTGACTTAGACCTAGATCCTTGACCACTGACTTATTGTTCTTAAAAACATATGGTTTCCTCGCTGTCCAACCCTCGAACGTCCCAATAACTCCTAAATTTTTTTGCACACACACACACACACACACACACACACACACACACACACACACACACACACACACACACACACAAATGGCAAATGTAATGAGCATATTGAAGGAAGTATCAGAGGAAATCTGTAACAAAGACATAGAGGAACACAAAAGGTTAGGGAAATACGAGAGAAACAAGTCAAGGCCCCTCAAGGTAACCTTCCAGAGTGTAAACACTGTGGAGGAGATACTAAAAAATGCAAAGAAACTCATGGAAAAAGAGGAATTCAAAAATGTATGGATAATAAGATGCCTAACTCAAGAGGAACTAGAATTACTAAAAGAGAAGAAGGAGGAAGCAAAAACAAAGAACGAGGGAAGATCAGAGGAGGAGAATACATTATTTTACAAAGTAATCGGATTGCAGGTTCGAAAGTGGTACATAAACAGGAGGGAATAAAAAGGAGGATGGTAGTAGAACTAAGTCATGATATGTATGAAAACAAGATGATTAAGTTGATGTATTCAAATGTAGATGGAATGGTATCTAAATTATTAGAGATGAATGATTATATCAGAGAAAATGAACCACATATAATATGCCTAACTGAAACAAATTTAACACCAAGGATATCAAATGACATCCTAAACTTAGAGGAATAAATATATGGAGAAGAGATAGGAACTTAAAAAAGGAGGAGGAATTATAATATTAACAAAGAAAAATCTAAAAGTCAAAGGAATAGAACTAGATATACCCTTATAAGTAGAACTGATTGCAGTAGAAATCAATACATCTGAAGGGAAAGTAAATGTAGCAAATTTATACATGCCACGCAGATCAAACACATGGGAAAGAGGCGAATATGAGGATCTGGCAGAGAGTACAATTCAGAGTTTAAAGCTGTTGGGACCAAAAGCTCCTGGATCTCGTGCAGGAGTTTTTCCTAACGCAACATGTAAGGGAAAGCACCAGAAAAAGAGGACTAGATCTTATATTTACTAGGCAAGAAAACAATATTGACAATTTAATGTATCACCCTCCATTTGGCAAAAGCGACCATGCAGTACTAAACTGCAGCTTCAGTATTGCATATGGCGTAGTTAACAGCAATGAAAGTTACAAAAAGAGCCTAAATTATAAAAGGGAAACTACCATGACCTAAAGAAGTACTTCTTAGAAATGGATTGGGAAACGTAGCTTAGAGGACAAGATTTAAATGCTATATGAAAAAAATTATGTGAACTTTATGAAATAGGAGTCCAGAAGTACATCCCACAGCAGAAAGAAGCAGGAAAGAAAATAAAGAAATGGTTTAATACAGAGTGTAAAAAATCAAAAGAAAAAAGAGATTTGTTGTGGAATAGATACAAATGACACAATAGTGAATGGGCATATAACAACTATAAACAAGCAAGAAATGATTATACAAGAATAAGGAGGGAAGCCCAAAACAGTTTGAGGAGGACATCATAAATAAAAGTAGTGATCAACCGAAGCTATTTTACAGCTACATCAGAAGCAAAACCAAAGTAAAAGATAAAATATAATCCATTACCGATGAAGGGATCACTTATACACAAGAGAAGGATACATTCGAAGCACAACATAAGAGTATCGAACCAGTTTTTACAGAAGAAAATAATTTTGAGAGGAATGATATGGAACATGCATGCCCACACATGTTACCAGATATACAAATATCAGAAAAAGAAATAAAGGTGGAGTTAAGTAATTTATACAAAGGAAAAACAAATGGTCATGATGAAAATTTATGTTGGGTGCTACATAAATGTGCAAAGGAGTTAAGTAAACCATTATCTTTAGTTTTCAAGGAATCCCTGGGACAGGGTAAACTACCATACCTGATATCTGGAAGAAAGCAAACATTGTTCCCTTATTCAAGAAAGGGAATAGACAAAATCCAGTCAACTACCGACCAGTATCGCTAACCAGTGTTATAAGCAAGGTATTAGAAAAGCTGATAAGAAAAGTTTGGGTAAATCATCTAGAACACAATATGATAACAGAAGAACAGTTTGGTTTCAGAAAAGGAAAATCCTGTGTGACTAATCTGATGAGCTACTATGATAGAGTAACAGAAACATAACAGAAAAGAGAAGGATGGGTGGACAATATCTGTTTAGATTTCAAGAAAGCATTTGACAGAGTACGGCACCAAAGACTTTAATGGAAACTGTACCATCAAGGAGGAATCCCAGGCAAACTGTATTGTTGGATGCAAGATTTTCTTAAAAAAAAAAAAAAAAAGAGAAATGATAACAGTACTAAGGAGAAATTACTCATCATGGAGGGAAGTGACTAGTGGAGTTCCACAGGGCTCAGTGCTGGCACCAATTATGTATTTAGTGTATATAAATGATATAGATAGCAACATTGGAAATGAAAGCTATCTAAATATGTTTGCTGATGATGCAAAAATACAAAGGAAAATTACTAAAGCAGACTCTTGTAAAGAGCTACAAGAAGAATTAAATAAACTTCATGAATGGAGCAATACATGGCAAATGGAATTCAGTGTGAACAAGTGTCATGTAAACAAGTTTGGTAAAAAAGGAAAAAGACCTGATTGGGATATTAAGTTAGGAAATAAAACCCTACACACATCAGAAAGAGAGGAGGACCTAGGTGTGATTATTAGTATTAGACTATCTCCGGCTGACCACATCAGTGAGAAGGTACGGAACATGTATACACTGCTTGCAAATATGAGAATAGCATTCACATACATAAATGAAGACATGCTAAGAAAGACAATTACATCATTCATCAGACCAACCCTGGAATATGCGTCAGTAGTCCGGAGTCCTCATCTCAAAAAACAAATAGATAAGATTGAAAAAGTTCAAAGGGCCGCTACATGATGGGTACCAAACTTAAGGGATCTAAGCTACGAAGAAAGACTAGAAAAACTGAATCTGCCTACACTACAGGAGAGAAGGAAAAGAGGAGACATCTATCTATCTATCTATCTATTGCCAGACGCCTCAATCCCGTTTGGGGTGGCCACAAACAAATCGCCTCCAAGTCGCCCTGTCCCCCGCCATTTCACTGCCCTGCTCCCAACTCACACCCCCCTCTCTCATATACCTTTCCACCCCATCCCTCCATCTCATCCTCGGCCTCCCCCTCCCTCTTCTCCCCTCCACCTCACTCATATACACTCTCTTCGTCAGTCTTTCACCCTCCATCCTCTCCACATGGCCAAACCACCTCAGTGTGTTCCTCATAACGCTTCCTATCACATCCACATCCACACCACAACGCTCCTTTATATCCTCATTCGTCAGCCTGTCTCTCCACGTGACTCCACAGGCTCCTCTCAAATAACTCATTTCCACTGCTCTCACTCTTGACTTGTGTCCTTCCAACAATGTCCAAGCTTCACTTCCGTACGTTAGAGTTGGTATCACAATACTGTCATGTAGTAACTTTTTCACTTCCATGCTCACTTCCCTGTTTCTTATCACTGCTTTCAAGGAACCAGCAACCTTTCTTCCCTGCTGTACCCTTTCAAGCACTTCACCCTCCAAACCTCCATCCTTACTCATCACACTACCCAAATACTTAAACGTACTCACATGATTATGCTATATAAATGCATATCAGGGAAGGAGAAAATAGACATAAATGATTACATAACCTATGGGGATGCATCAGCAAGAGGACACTGTAGAAAACTGCATAAAAAAGAGAGGCGATAAAGACGTAAGGAAATTTAGTTTCCTAAATAGAGCAATTGATCAGTGGAATGCGCTACCGAATGAAATAGTGTGTGCCAAAACAACTCATAAAATTAAGGATATGTTTGATAAATATGGTTTAAGACACGGGACAGTACGAGCTTGACTCATTCCTGTAAAGATACAATTAGGTAAGAAAAATTCGGTAAGAACACACACACACACACACACACACACACACACACACACACACACACACACACACACACACACACACACACACAGTCGTCAAGTAAAACATAATATTCACTCTCTCGTCGATAGAACTTGAGATCCATGCTGAGATTAATAAAACGATGAAGATAGTAACAGAAAAAAAATAATACTTTATCGTTCTAAAGATGTGAACTATACCAAGACTTGATGTGGCTTCAGTTATACTCGTAGTTGTTTATGCCACACTGATGTTCGCCGCTTATTCCTGTTGCCATGTTGATAGGCCAAGATTTTTTTTTTCCGGTGGTCATGTCTTTATCGGATACGTTTATGTGAAGCTACAATACGTGGTGAATGTTTTTGGCGTATCAGATAGTGCCACGATTCCGGGGGCTCGAATGGTGAGTGAATGGAAGCGTGGCCCATTGGACTGGGCAAATTTGGGCTGTCTGGATGTTGCTACTCCTCACCCTGCCCTAAGGTGGGAAAGGAGGTCCGGATAATGATGATGATTCAGTGGTCATGTCCTCAGAAGCCGCATAAAAGCTGATCGTGGCTGTTTCCTTCCTTCGCCCACCTTGTACTGGTTACCGGTGGTGTGGGAGGGGCAACAAATGTAAACACTGGGTTCCTGGCTCAACCTCTTAATATTATAGAATAGTAAACTTTTCGAACTGTTTTCTCAGTCCTTGATTTGCAACCTTACTAATCATAACAGTGTAATAAACCTGGGGTAGGAGATTCCCATGGGGAAAAAAATAGTTGTAATGCATTTAATGAGATGCAAATTTATAGAAAAACATACAACCATTGTGCTTCCTTTTTAACCTAAACTGAATCTCAGATAATTTTCTACGATATGATATATAATATATATATATATATATATATATATATATATATATATATATATATATATATATATATCATATCCGGAAAACATCGTTACACCTTTTGCGTGAAACAAAATGACACCACGAACGAAAGATTTTATCATAGGTTGGTAAGGAAATTTCCTAGTGGACCTGTTATCAAATTTTTCGCTCGTGGTGTCACTTTGTTTCGCGCGAGAGGTGTCACGATACTTCTGCTGGTTAGTGTACACACGCGAGACGTGTCAGGATACTTCTGCTGGTTAGTGTACACACGCGAGAGGTGTCACGATACTTCTGCTGGTTAGTGTACACACGCGAGAGGTGTCAGGATACTTCTGCTGGTTAGTGTACACACGCGAGAGGTGTCACGATACTTCTGCTGGTTAGTGTACACACGCGAGAGGTGTCAGGATACTTCTGCTGGTTAGTGTACACACGCGAGAGGTGTCAGGATACTTCTGCTGGTTAGTGTACACACGCGAGAGGTGTCAGGATACTTCTGCTGGTTAGTGTACACACGCGAGAGGTGTCAGGATACTTCTGCTGGTTAGTGTACACAGTGCATTTTGTGGAGGCAATGCTTTTCATTACCTTGGGCGGTAACCTGGTGTACATAACTCAAATAAGCACAAGCACCCAGGACCAGGGGTAGACATAAGACGCCCCCACCTACAAAGTGGGTCTAAGGGCGGGTGAAGGTAGAGGGAAGCAGAGATTCGCAGCCCACGTAATTACCACGTGACAACCAATGACGCAGTTAATGGGAAATTATTAACCCAGTCAACCTATCCAGGATTAACCGTTTACCTATACGTTGATGTGGTTGTCTGTGCTCTGTTATTCTTAACAATTTGTTGTTATGGGACTTCCAGACAACCATGATTTCCCTCAAATATCAGGTTTATACAGGATGAGATATACAGCAATAGGGTAATGTGAGTGTCAGTTACAATATCCGACTTATTAGTTTCCACTGATATTATCATTCAAAGCAAATTTATCTCAATGTATTATATCATCTGCATTCAAGTAGTTCCACCATACCTTCACTTATGCTTGCTTCAGTAACAAAACTCTTTGCTTCTCAGTAATTTTAATTCCTTACTCATTCATTTCTACAAAAATATGCCCCTGTTTAACATTAACATTATGGGCATTTTTTTTTTTTTTAATGCAAGAAAGAAGGAACCAAAGTACAGGAGCCCGAAAATTGTTCCCTCCAAGAAAAAAACAAAAGCAAAACAACAGAGAGCCAAATTCAAGATCCTTTCTTTTCGAGGTGCCTGGACACACTGCGTTTGAAAAAGTGGAGAGCATAGCCAGTAGGAAATGCAGACAGAGGGAGACAGTTCCAGAGTTAACCTGTTGAATGCATGAAGGACTGGGAGTAACGGTTAATTCTTGCTTTAGAGAGCTGGACAGAAAAGGGATGAGGGTTTGTTACTAGACGGGTGCTACGTGCCCGCCGTACAGGTGGAAGAATGCATGCAGACAGTTCAAAGGAGCAGTGGCTATTGAAGTAGCGATAGAAAATAGATAAAGATGCAAGAGTGCAGCGAAGAGACAGAGTTTGGAGACGGCCAGTAAGAGGAGGTGAGTTAATGAGATGAACAACCTTAGACTCCACCTTGTTGAGAAGAGCTGCGTGTGGGGAGTCTCCCCACACATGAGAGTTGTGCTCAATACAGGGGCGAATAAAACCCGTGTATAATGTCAACAATTGTGCAGGGGTAAAGAAAACATGGAGTCGGTTTAGTACACCACATCTCTTGGAAGCAAGTTTTACAAGAGAGGCAATATGATCTTTCCAAGATAAATCCCGAGAGAATGAAACCCCATGTATATTTAAAAATGATGTAGGATTAACCTGAATATTGTTAAAAACTAGAGGATACACCTGTGGATGATTTCGTCGGGTTGGTAACTGTAAGAACTGAGTTTCTGAAGCTTTAAAAACAACATGATTACTTTCATCCCAGTCTGAGATATGAGCCAAGTCAGACATTAGGTGTGCCATAGCCTCATCCCTTGTTTGTTGAAGTAACTGCTGATATGGACGCTATGGGAACCAAATGGAAAGATGAAGGGTGGAGTCATCAGCATATGAATGGATAGGATTAGATGTACAGCTTAGAAGGTCATTGATACATAAAAGGAACAGAGTTGGTGATAGGACAGAGCTCTGGGGAACACCACTGTTGATAGATCTAGGAGAAGAACGATGCCCGTCTACAATAGCAGCAATAGAACGACCAGAGAGGAACAATAGATGATGGCACAGATAGAAAGATACAAACCGTAAGAGGACAGTTTGGAAATTAATGATTTATACCAAACTCGCTCGAAAGCCTTTGAGATGTCAACAGCAATGGCAAAGCTTTCGCCAAAGTCCTGAAAGGAGGATAACCAGGAGTCTGAAAGATAGGTGAGAAGATCTCCAGTGGAGCGTCCCTGACGGAACCCATACTGGCGATCAGAAAGGTAATGATAGGAAAGATGCTTAGAATTTTTCTGTTAAGAATAGACTCGAAAACTTCTGAGACACAGGATGTTAAAGCAATTGGGCGATAGTTAGAGGGTTGGGAATGGTCACCCTTCTTTGGGACTGGCTGAATGAGAGCAAATTTCTAGCAAGAAGGAAAGATACAAGTTGACAGACAAAGGTGAAAGCGTATACCTTGGCAGGGTGTAAGCACAGAAGCACAGGACTTGAGAACAACAGGAGGGACCCCATCAGGCCCATATGCCTTGTTAGTACTGAGGCCAGTGATGGCAGAAAATACATCAATTGAAAAAATTTAGATGTCAACCATGATGAAGCGCAAGGAGGGATGTGATGGAGGAACAGTACCGAAATCATCTAAGGAAGAACTGGAGGAGAAAGTCTGTGGGATGAGTTCTGCTTTATCAGCAGAAGAAATAGCCACAGAGCCATGAGAGTGGTAAAGTGGATGAAAAGATGAAAGGTAAAGTTATTAGAAAGGTTTTTGGCAAGGTGCCAGAAGGAGCGGGAAGTATTAGAGTTGGAGAGCTCAGAGCATTTAGTACGAGTGAAATTATTTTTAGCAGAGCGAAGAACAGACTTAGCACGATTCCCAGCAGAAACATAACAGAGATGGGGTTCAGGGGTGGGATATCTTCGGCACCTTTTGTAAGCCTTCTGTATGTTGTGGACAGCGTTTGAACGTGTGATTAAATCAAGTTTTTTTTTTTTTCATTTGTCATAGGCTATGAGAAAGAAATGAATGCTTCCCTGCCCGAGAGAATAACCTCCGTAATGCATAAGACACACTTAGATGGTTCTCGGCCGTGGAAGCAATATTCATTCCAGGGAAAATCAAAGAAGTACTGCCTGAGGGCCTCCCATTCAGAATGATGATTTTCAGGTATCGGTACCATTCCTGCTGGCCATTTTCCCGCCTGGGATCACTTCGCACGTTGGCTGGCACACACTTGACGTTACCAATCAAAGGTGAGCATGTCGTACCTCTTGCGACCAATTAAGAGCAGTCATAAATGTCCACGTGAAAACACTGTTACCGTTTACTACTAACAGTAACAAGAAACAGTATAGATGGTAAGAGACACGAAGATCCTGATGGTTTCTGAATGGCTGATGATTTGAACTCCATTGTGTCTCTCACCAGCGGTCTACTTGGTTACCATGTTTGTAATAGTCTTGGACCATTTTGACTCCCGTGTCGATTGATACATATGTGATGAGATATCATACTGAAATTTCTAAAATATTTCATATAAAAATCATAACCATACGAATAATGGTTTTATTTATTTATTTTTATTTCATTTTTGTTGTTGGTAGACTCCTTACTTGTACCACAGTTCTTGCCATCGTCGAACTGACCTGGCTTTTATTTGGTTTATTGAACACTGAAGCTGGTCACTTTTATATATTAAGGTCTGACTAGTATTCATTTTTATAAACATTGTTTGTACTGAGATTTTATGTATATCTGAAATTTAATATTTTGTAACTTTAAACGTTTAACATAATGCGAGGAGACATGCACATTAAAAGGACGGTCAAAAGTAATCAATTTTATTAGTGACATTTATTGTTGGCGAGTATTTAGTAGACTTGCGTGCTCTGTGCTCTTACCAGTTCTTATACGGTTACCCAGACGTGTATAATAATAACGGCAGTTAGGTTAAAGGTTCGGACCCAGCAGAGTTAGGTTCTCAAGCTAGGTAGCAGACGACATCTAGAAGTTTCCCATTACACGCCCTCCACGGTGGGATGTATTTTTCAGATCGCTATAACGACTTAACTACTGAATTCTTTATTAGTTTCTCCCAAACTTTACCAGAACGTGTGTGTCTAATGATGAACGTGCAGGTTTTAAAATAAAAGACCAACTAAAGCATACTTTCTTCCCAGCATGAAAGGAAAATAAGAGTAACAGTGATTATCATTTCCATTTCGATAGATCATAATCTCAACAGAGGGTATAGCCTATGAATACGTTATTATGATCAATATGGGTAAATTTAAGAGAGTATAGCCTATTCATGAATTGTAAATAATTAAGATTTTTTTTTTTTTTCATTCTAGCAACATTTGGCATGTCTGAAACGATGCCACGCCCCCTGGTGACCCAAAAGGTACTTATTTTTCTTTATATTTATAGGGCAGTGCTTGGAAACTCCCTGTGCTGTTGTTTGCAAATGATACTGTGTTGTTATGTGTAGACGAAGGGGAGCTGCAAGGCTTGGTGGATGAGTTTGGGAGTGTGTGTAAGAAACGGAATCTAAAGGTGAATGTAGGGAAGAGTAAAGTTATGGTCTTCGAGAAAAGTGAAGTCAGTGAATGCACAGTGAGGTTGGATCAGGAGGAAATGGAAAATGTGAGTACGTTTAAGTACTTGGGCAGTGTGATGAGTAAGGAAGGAAGTTTGGAGGGTGAAGTGCTTGAAAGGGTGCAACAAGGAAGAAAGGTTGCTGGTTATTCCTTGAAAGCAGTGATAAGAAACAGGGAAGTAAGCATGGAATTGAAAAGTTACATGACAGTATTGTGTTACCAACTCTAACATAAGGAAGTGCAGCTTGGACCTTGTTGGAGGGACACAAGTCAAGAGTGGGAGCAGTGGAAATGAGTTATTTGAGAGGAGCCTGTGGAGTCACATGGAGAGGCAGACTGACAAATGAGGATGTGAAGGAGAATTGTGGTGTGGATGTGGATGTGATAGGAAGTTTTAGGGGAAACACCTTGAGGTGGGTTGGCCATGTGGAGAGGATGGAGAGTGAGAGACTGACGAGAAGAGTGTATGCGAGTACGGTGGAAGGGGAGAGAGGGCGTGGGCGGCCAAGGATGAGATGGAGGGATGGAGCAGAGAGGTATATGAGAGAGGGGTGTGTGAAATGGAAGCAGGGCAATGAAATGGCGGGGGACAGGTAGACATGGAGGTGATTTGTTTGTGGCCACCCCGGTATGGGATTGAGGCGTCTGGCAATAGATAGATAGATATATTTATAGGGTCTCTAGTTTTGACCGCCATGATAGGAGCAGATTAACGCAGTCGTGAATCTGCAGCTTTTGTTATAGTTGCAGCTACAGATTATTCGTATACATGTTTCACCTCCAGTTTTTGACTCTCTCTCTCTCTCTCTCTCTCTCTCTCTCTCTCTCTCTCTCTCATCAATATGAAGAAAGATATTACCTAAAGATTACGAAAACCCTCAGTTTCCGACAGAACTTCGCTGAATCTGTGCTTGTTAGATCTCAATAGGCAGCATCCCACATCACAGGGTGCAATCACGAAAGACATAAAGTAAGTCAGATACGTTTTATTACCATTATCTCGTCAGAATTATCGTAAATAACTGGAGGTCTTTGCTAACCTTCGGGCTCTCAGATGTAACCGTAATAACACGATGGTCGCTAATGAGGGATGGTTTGGTTAACTGATAAGCGCGTTTATATTCATTACAGTCAGAGTCTGGGTTACCAAGTGAGACGGTAACTTATCTGAGGCAGGAGTACACAGTCGGTAACAATATTTCGCCAAATATTTTGTCTCTTTTACTCCCAAGTTTCTGCCAGCTTATCATCGTTAACTGAGGTTTGGTAGGCTCCTCTGTCCATCAATGATTCTCACTGATATGAGGCGTTAGTGGAGAATGTGACGGCCATATCATTGCTGTCCAGTAGACGTAGTGAATTAGTAGGCGAACTTCTGTTCCCGACTGTGCACTCATTAAGCATCAGTAATTAGTTATGCTTGTACACCTGTGAGCCAGCCCCTTGCATATGTACGTATATATGTAGCCTATGTGTACATACGTGTATGTGTATATATATATATATATATATATATATATATATATATATATATATACATTATATAAATATATATATATATATATATATATATATATATAGATATATATATATATATATACATGATATACATATATACATACATATCATACTTAGTATTTGTATGTATTGTATATATTGTATATTATATACGATATACACAGTATATATATTGAATATATTACACAGGTCTACAAAGTTAGTCATTGAAAGCTGGTTTAATTCTGAGTAGTTACTTTTATTGCACTTATGAACACAATAAAAATATATTTAGAATATTTCCGTATCACATTTTAATACAAAATTAAAAATGAATTTGATTGAAATATTCCAAATTATAAATTTCAGTCGATCTCTACAATATTGTTCTAAATTCATTGAAAATGAAAATACCTTGCCAATGTAATTTTTTTAACATTTAGATAAGGGAAACAACACTATATATTCCATGACTGGCATATGACTTCTCTAGTCTTTGTAACTTCGCAGTTTTCTTGCTCCAAAACTTCATTTGGTGGCCAGTCGTATGTACAGGTTTTCTGGTGCGTCCCTATGAATCATTTAGATGTAGTCCGCCATCATACTGACATCCCAACGTCCCTGGTACCTTCTCCCCATGTCCTTGATATCCTGATGGAATCTTTCATCCTGTTCTTCTCTCACTGCTCCAAGAAATTCGTGGAAAAATTCCAAATGGGAATCCAAAAAGTGAACTTTGAGACTCATGTTGCAACCCAGCTCGTTGAACTTGACCAATAAATTTCTCACAGTTTCTTTGTAATTTGGATCCTTCCATATTGCCTAAAATCTTAGACATTACTTCTCTGATTGATACCCAAGCCTCTGTTCCAGGTCGTTCTTTGCATCTTCACAGTCTGCAGCAGAAATCAGTTTTCTAATAACAGGTCCAGCAAATACCCTCTTTCAATTTGGCTTCAGACAAACCAGGAAGCTTTTGGTACAAGTACATAAAACAGGCTCCATCTTTTGATAGGGCTTTGACAAACTGCTTCATTAATCCAAACTTAGCATGAAGTGGTGGTAGCAGCACTTTACCGGGATTCACCGAGCTAGGTCTGATGATTTTTTAGCACCAAGCTGTAGATTCTTTTTTTCTATTTGGCCATTCCTTCTGAACCCAATGTAAATAGTTGTCTCTTCTGTCCCACTTACAGAGAAAACATGGTGTTCACCCTCCTTCCATTGTTCGCTCTGCCTCCAATCCAGTGACGGAGAGTCTGCTCTTCCTTGGTGGTGGTACATGACATCGCATCCCCTTATCCTGACTTCTCCAGCCTCCCAGACGTGCTCCTGCTCCTGAAGTGTGTTGCCACGGTTCTTCTGAATGTTCAGAGCTTAATCACCTTCCACTTAAAGTTTTTCTTGTGGAGCCGTGTTTGGACCTCTCTCATATTTGTTCTGACCCAGAGTCTTCAGAGTCCTGGCTTGAACGGCTAAGAATGGTGGTTCACCTGAAATCCAGTCGGTCATCAGTACTGGGCCTAGTGCCGTGACAGGACCTGTTCGTGCAACTAAGCCCGGTACTGGGACTGGGTTTGTCAGGCACATCGTTGCTGCATCTCTACCTCAGGCTTCAATAGCTTTTGCTAAAACGCGGCCTGGATCTGGCTCTACTAAATCCAAATTTGGCCGCCTGCCTCTGACTGTGCCGTCTCACACTTTCTGATTCTCCCTTCAGTATTGGCACTGTCATTGGCGAATTATCGTGGCTTAAATGCAGACTGAGAGGAATTGCGTCATCTAATTGCTGAGTTCTCGTCTGCCGTCTGCATGCCTGTGCCTCCAGGACACCATCTTTGGTAATGCTGTCTCTTCTGGTTTTCCTGGTTACCATGCCTTGTATTAGATCCCTTTCTAAGCCAAAGATATCTTGGGGGGTACTACTGTCTTCCTTTGTCATAATCAAGGATGAGAAACAAATAAATGTTGTTCACGTAGCATTTGTCTCAACCACAATGCATGAAGTGTCGTCTGCTCAGCCCCACCTGTCTGTATACATGACTCACCTGGTATCAGTGGTTGCCTACCCAGCTCGTGGCTGTACTGTGTACCTGTGCACTTCTGACTAAGACTGTATTGTGATGTACTTGATCAAACTATGATTATTTTTGGAGTTCCGAGATGCAGCATACTTGGTTGACATGCATAGGTTCCACTGAAGGTTCATTAAAGCAGTGTATGGACGATCAGACAAGCTCAGCCTTACATTTGAATTTGTATATGATAAAAAAGGAATTGACATTAATGTATCTTTATAAAGCATTTTTTTCCCCTGCATGTCAACAACGTGAATGAAATACCTCTATTCTCATGAAACAGGTCTGACATCAGTGATAATTAGCACTTTTGTAATAAGTATTGCAGAAGGATACAAAACTCCAAACATGCAAGAAATTCGAAGGAGTATAATTTTAACACTGAAATATGCGATAACGTATAACTGCAGCAGGCCTGTTGGCCCAAGTTAGGCCGTTTGTTTAAGAGTGTGGGGAAACTACTAGGATTAAGCAATATGCAGATCACAATACTGGTATATTTATTATATATACTTGATGTAAATAGTTACATAGTAATCATCCCCCATGTTAAGTACAGATGGCATAAAGAGGCAAATCTAGACACAGTACGGCATGTAAGACAAGGTTATTGCATAACAGGTGCAAACTAAGTCCAGTATGTAGCAGTATAAAAATGTTTGCCTAGTATTTAAGGTAGGTCTAGATTGTACACTACAGAATGTTCTAATACTATCATTATCTCCATTTCCTGTTTCTTTTTCCAGATGTTACTTTAGCAAATCGATGTTGTCATCAGTGGATGATGTAGTAAGCCTTTATCAGATAAATTATTTTGTTATGGTTCAGTTAAACAATACAAAAAATGCGCAATATTTTAATGCTGTCCATCACTGTCTTACATTACAGAACATTTGCGAGCATGTAGTAGTTTTCGGCTTTCTTGGTTTCTTCGGTTGTTTGCCTTTTGAAAATTTCAGTAAATTAAAGTCATGTTTTGTAGTGAATAGTTGCATTAAGGAAATTAGGGGACAAGTAAAGTATCAGTGTAATTGAACGTTTTTTTAGTCTCCATCGGTGAGAAAATTGACCTTTGACCTTTCTTTTAATACAGTCGATGAAGAAAATAAATGGAGATAATATGATCCATTGTTGGGATGCAGGGAACGCCTTGAAATACCATTTGTCGTGCTGCCCGTGACGTCAGATTAATGACGTCACTAACAGTGATGACGTTTCAGTGCACCATCAGTATGTCTTATCCTTGGTCATGGTGCCACAGTCCATCAGGTGAGACTTTCCACTACCATTCTTGCTGATGCTATTCATATTTTCCTTCACCATTATTATACAGTTTGCAGTCCTTTTTCTCCATTCTAGTATCATTGTTGAGAGGGTAGATATTAGCAGCCTCCTTCGTAACCTTCCTTCCCCTTTTCATTTACGGGGGGAATTGAATGGTCATCAGCCACTGTGGTGCGACAGTATGACCAATCCATGTGGTACTGTGCTGGCCTCTTGTGTGGAGGATGAGCCATGTGCTTTGAAATCCGTTCTGTCTGATTTTGATGGCACATAGGTGGTTGTAACTTATTTAAACTATACGATGCACTTTGCTGAAGAGGTGATGACCTACTTAACTGATGTGATTTTGTACTGAGGAGGTGGTGACTTATTTAACTAATGTGATGCACAGCACTGAGGAGGTGATGACTTAATTAACTGATGTGATTTTGGCAGTACTGAGGAGCTAGCCTAACTTATTTAATTGATGTTATGCATAGAACTGAGGAAGTGTTGACTTGTTCAACTGATGTTATGCACCTGGCTGTCTATTCCAAAGATGCCTCATGACTTTCCTCAGTGTCTGATTCCATGGTGGACCCCAGAGTGCACCTCCTCAGTGAAGGCCAAATGGGTTATCTCTCGACTCCGTTCCTATTACGGAAACCCCTCTGTATGTAATGGAATTTCAGAGGGCGTGAGCTCTCGTGAGGTATATACTGAAGGATGCTAGACGTGCTTGATGAGTGGGTTATAAATCTCTGGTAACTCAGACCTTTTCTCTCTGATGTGGAATTGGGTGCGAAAATATTCAGGAAAGTTTACCACTCGCTCACAGCCTGTTCTGATCTTTCTTTCTGATGTAGACATAAGAAACATCCGTTCACCGCTGCTGAGTTGTTCTTAGATCAGTTTGGTAGCTCTCGAAAAAGGATACAGTACCACCTTCAGCACGCCACCATCGTTTTTTGTAATCTTGTGGTATCAATTTCACGTTTTTCTATGGTGAGTCCTACAGTTTCCCATTTTAACTTTTTGAACTTTGCGCATTTTTTTTCACAGTGCCATGAGTCATCTTCTATTTGTGTTCCTATTCCATAAGCTTGTCTATGCCACATGTCTGACGGGTTCCTCTTCTTTGTTATGTCATTGTGTAACTGAATTTTGTGCACTAGAGAGCATTCAGCTAGTTGGAGTGTTGTCATTGTTATTCCCATACCCAAGCTGGAAAAGAATAATCTCCTGGCAGCAGCTATCGTCCTTTATCTCTTGACTTCTTGCCTTTGTTAGATGTTTGAAAAGTTAAATGGTTGGTTCATGTAGAATTTAGAGAGGGGTGACTCTTTGGCCATGTGGAGAGGATGGAGAGTGAGAGACTGACGAGGAGAGTGTATGTGAGTAAGGTGGAGGGGGGGAGAGGGAGGGGGAGGCCAAGGATGAGATGGAGGGATGGAGTGGAGAGATATATGAGAGAGGGGAGTGTGAGCTGGGAGCAGGGCAGTGCAATGGTGAGGGACAGGGTTACATGGAGGCGATTTGTTTGTGGCCACCCCTTACGAGATTAAGGCGTCTGGCAATAAATAGATAGATAGACAGACTCTTTATCGCCGTATCACTGTGTATGGTTTCTGTAATGTTTGGTCTACATCTTGTGTTCTACTCTCTTTGGACTCTGATGCGAGGCTTGTGCTACTGACCAACACCAGCTCTCGTATACCCGTCGGTTAAGAAAGCTCCCTAACACCTATCCCTCCGCGATTATTTTGCCCATTATTCGTCACTATCGTCGTATGTGTCAGCAAATCATTCTAATAGCTCTGTAATCTGCATAAGTAAGATACAAAATTATAGAAAAGAGTCGGATCCAACAACTGATCCTAGGAATACAGGCCCACATCACGGTCTTCTTCGATCCGTTTAAGGCCTATGACACTGTCTGGATCATGGCATTTTACAGTTTCCATATCTTTGGTGTCTGCGCTCCAGTATCTATTTCTATTCATTTATTATCTATTCGTTGTTTGAACCTAGACAGGGGATGAGCCTTCTGAAACCTGTTTACTTGAGGATTGGGTGTTACAATGGTGAGTTCTTGGTGTTACTTGTTTCTCTCTGGCCATCATGTGTAATATGTGTTCCTGATGGTGTGCGTGACTCCCTCTACACTAAGGCAGCTTTATTACACCAGCACACGCCCCATCTGCCCCACTTCCCGCGTTGACCAAGCGAGATGCCCTGTAATGTTGTCTGACTTTATTCATATTTGCAACATTCTAATTTCCTCTTTGTTGCGAGATGTTCTGTACGGTTTTCTCCATTCATTTCTGCAACATTGGTGTCGTTTCCTCTAATTATCTTTTTGTTGCAAGATGCTCTGCCGTTGTTTGACTATTGTATTTCTGCAACACTGCACCGCCTTTTCTCAATAATATCCCCCGTTCAACACCAACTCCCTTTTGTAACCCTCGTCATCTATTCCTCACTAAGACTGCTTTCTGAGGCAAATGATAGCAAACCCTTCTCTGCGTTCCCTTACTGTCGACAATATATACATCAGTAAAATACATATATATATAAGTGATCCATTGCGACAAGTGGAAAGGTTGGGTGGAGGAACGATAGGTCAGGGCTTCATTTTTTTTATCTAATGTTTATTTATTTATTTATTTTTTTAACACAGAACCCTCTTTGAAGATGGGTTCTGTGCAGCCTGTGTAAAGAAATGAAAGAACTCAAGATCTCTCCCGACTCTCTCCCACCCAATATTGAGGTGTGATGTGCAGAATAATTTTTGATAAGATGCCACTCTCAAATAACACTGATCCACATAATCAAAACCTTCTGTAGTGTTTAATTAACCATCTGCAAGTTTTGGGATACAAGGAAGTGGAAGATTATATTGGTAATTTTCGTACTGTTAACACAAATCGCTTATCAAGTAGATAAATATCTTGTGGAAATTACTTTGACATTTTATCAAGGACTCACTGAATAATATTATGCTTCCATTCTGCCATAAATAAAGGAAGGTACAGTGTCGAAGGCCGTCTATCTTTTCACTATGTTTGAGAAATTGCCTATTGCATTCCTCATTTACAGGCAAATCGAAGCATAGCATTGTTCAGAAAGTTATTGATATTACATCAGGTCACTCGATATACATCAGTTCTAAACATGATTTATGCTGACAATACGAAAATTCCAAGAAGGAAATTATCAGTATCGACATGTGGAGAGAATGGAGAATGAAAGACTGACTAAGAGAGTGTATGTAGGTGAAGTATAGAGAGGGAGAGGGAGGGGAGTCCGAGGATGAGGTGGAGGGATGGAGTTGAGAGGTATACGAGGGAGGGGGAAGTGCGTTGGGGGGAGGGCAGTCAAATGGTTGGTGACAGAGCGACCTGGAGGTGTTTTGTCTGCGGCCACCCTTTGCGGGATTAGGGCGTAGGGCTATAGATATATAGATAGATATTTTCCAATTTCCTGTTACTCAAGACTCATTAAGTGGCGAACTGACCTTTCCATTACACAGGAAAAGAATGCATTGATCCAGAGGTGAAGAAATATAGGCTGCTGGAGATGGAAGTGTTTTATCATTTTACTCCAATTTGGCCTAAAATTGCCATCTCTCAATCTTGAATACTAAGCTTTAACAAGGAACGAAGGTCGGAATATGGTGCAAATCACGAAGAAGTGCTGGGTAAGGAATTTAGAGCCTTAACATTCTGCCACTGAGCTACATGAAATAAGCTGCAAAAGGTAAAAAAAATGTGCGTCAAGTTAAGGTTAAAGGACTATGGTCACAATAATTATACATATCTGATAACACTGGTGTGGCATGAAAAAGAAAATTAAGCCACTGGAAATGTAAGTATTGAGGAATATTACGTGGATTATACCCCAGTGGAGAGGATGGAGAGTGAGAGACTGACGAGGAGAGTGTATTTGAGTGAGGTGGCGGGGGGAGAGGGATGAGGAGGCCGAGGATAAGATGGAAGGATGGAGTGGAGACGTATATGAGAGAACGGGGTGTGAGCTGGGAGCAGGGCAGTGAAATGGCGGGGGACAGGGCGACATGGAGATTTGTTTGTGGCCACCCCTTACGGGATTAAGGTGTCTGGCAATAGATAGATAGATAGATACCTCAGTGATATATCTACAAATGATAACGGTGACAGTGTGGTTGCAGCGCCATCATTTAATAACACAGGCCAGCAAAGTGGTATAAGTGAACCATACACAGCCATAAAGACAACTGACTAAAACGTGGAAGGTGAATGGGTAAACGAATAGGACAGCAGAGGATGTAGCGGGACAGGATGAGGCAAGACAGATTGAGGCAAGACAGGATGTCGCAAGACAGGATGAGGCAAGACAGATAAAGGGAGAGTGAAGTTTGGGAAGGCAAAGGCAGGAAGAGCAGAAAAACAAATAACAATACTTTTACTAACACTTAGCCCAGATTTCCGTCCTTTCGTAGCCTATTTCCCATAGCTCAGTAAAATAGTGCTACGGCTCTATATTTCCCTAGCGCTTCTTTGTGACAAGCACCGTAGTGTTATTATCTTCAATTCAGAATCCAAGATGGAGGGGTGGCTAATTTAGTCCAAGTCAGAGTAAAAACAGGATATGAAAATGATAAGGTAAATGGATGAAGTTTTGTCAGAAGGAAGTGCATATATGACCAGAGTTACACCTTCTTATTATCATGAGAGAGGAAATTCTTTTATGCACACGTTGTAGAAGAAAAAAAAAAGCATAAGTACGCAGGAGTAGCCAATATGTCGCTAAAAAAAAATATACAGAACACCCCACACACACCACAAACTCAGCCAGGAGACAGGGCGTGTGTGCTGGGCAATCCCCAGGCCCTGTCTTCCCCCTTACTCCACTGAAGCCAACCACCACCAACCGGGCTACAGCAAGGCCCGGTCTCCTCTAATGAGGAGAGAATCAAAACAACAACAACAAAAATAGAACACCTGACCAGATCTGTATTGTTTCGGACAAATGAAACCACTGCACATTCTCTGTTGGGTTGGTTGTATGTGATTAAATGATTAGTCCGACTTTGAAAAATGCACAGCTCATGGTAGTTCTTTTTCTTTTTTTTTTAACGAATTCATACCTTTGAGTACTTGTATTAAAAAAAATATTGAAAAATAACCTGACTTTGTGGAATATACAAATCATGGTACAGGTGTCTTTTTAACAATTTTGTGCCTTTGAGTGGTTGATGTATAATCAAGAAGAGACTGTCTTCATAGACCTGCAGCTAAAGTATTGCAGCCAACTGTTAAAAGCTTTCCTTTGAAACTTTCAAGATGATCAGAAAATTGAAAATTGTTAAATAATTAGTTGATGTAACAGCTGATGCAACAGCTGCCATGTCATATGAACTAAACATTTCAAGCTGAACAACTTTGTAGTTAACAGAAAAATCGTTCAGAGCTCTCCAAGACCAGATATTCGAAGTTTCCTTGAAGAAGAAAAAAAATCCCCAGGTGTACCACTTACAGTATATACCTTTGGGATTCACCGCAGGTAAAAATCTATTTTAAGGTACAAATACGCCAACCAAACCGTAAGAGTGTGTGAACTTAATCTCTCTGCACTGGACTCTTCAATAACAGCGTACACAAAAGTTGCTAAACACATAAATATAAGAAGAGAGAGTGCACATGTATATGATTTAAGAAGGCAGAGTGCACATAACAAGAACTGCACCTTTTATCATCACATTCGGTTATTGTGTGATGTTGTGGGATGGTTATATTGTGTGTGTGATGTTGTGGGATGGTTATATTGTGTGTATGATGTTGTGGGATGGTTATATTGTGTGTGATGTTGTGGGATGATTATATTGTGTGTGTGATGTTGTGGGATGATTATATTGTGTGTGTGATGTTGTGGGATGGTTATATTGTGTGTGTGATGTTGTGGGATGGTTATATTGTGTGTGTGATGTTGTGGGATGGTTATATTGTGTGTGTGATGTTGGGGGAAGGTTATATTGTGTGTGTGATGTTGTGGGATGGTTATATTGTGTGTGTGATGTTGGGGGATGGTTATATTGTGTGTGTGATGTTGTGGGATGGTTATATTGTGTGTGTGATGTTGTGGGATGGTTATATTGTGTGTGTGATGTTGTGGGATGGTTATATTGTGTGTGTGATGTTGGGGGATGGTTATATTGTGTGTGATGTTGTGGGATGGTTATATTGTGTGTGTGATGTTGTGGGATGGTTTTATTGTGTGTGTGATGTTGTGGGATGGTTATACTGTGTGTGTGATGTTGTGGGATGGTTATATTGTGTGTGTGATGTTGTGGGATGGTTATAGTGTGTGTGTGATGTTGTGGGACGGTTATATTGTGTGTGTGATGTTGGGGGACGGTTATATTGTGTGTGTGATGTTGGGGGATGGATATATTGTGTGTGTGATGTTGGGATATTGTTATATTGTGTGTGTGATGTTGGGGGATGGATATATTGTGTGTGTGATGTTGGGATATTGTTATATTGTGTGTGTGATGTTCGGGGATGGTTATATTGTGTGTGTGATGTTGGGATATTGTTATATTGTGTGTGTGATGTTCGGGGATGGTTATATTGTGTGTGTGATGTTGGGATGTGGTTATATTGTGTGTGTGATGTTGGGATATTGTTATATTGTGTGTGTGTGATGTTGGGGGATGGTTAATATATGCAACAGGCCAACTTTGGAACTGTCTCCCTCTGCCTGTTTTTCCTGCATCCTATGATCTCCAGTCTTTCAAACGCAGTGTGTCCAGGCATCTCGAAATGAACGGATCTTGAATTTGGCTCTCTTTTGTATTTTTTTTCTTTTCTTGGAAGGAACGGTTTGCGGGATCCTGGCCTTTGGTTCCTTCTTCCTTGCATTAAAATAATCTATCTGTCTATCTATTGCCAGACGCTATAATCCCATAAGAGGTGACCAGTTGACTTTGAGTTATTTGTTTTACGGGGAGGGGCACTAACCCTCCACCAACCCACTTGTTGACACGTAGGGAACACGTATGATTTGGTTATATGGTTACCACCCAGCGTTGTAAATGGTTTCTTGGCTTACAGGAAACCATTTGGCTTGTCACTCAATGTAAAGCCACCTGTAAAGGAAAGAAAAGCAATAAGAAGTGACAGGAAAGATGGGAGAAATAGGAAGAGAGGAGGACAGGCACAGAAAAAGAATGATAAAGGCTAAGGAAGAAGTAGGCAGCACTACGTCAAGTGAGTGGATGATGGTCCCCACCACCTACCACCTATTAAAAGAATAATAATAATAATAAAATGTAAAGAGGAATTACAGAATAAGCGTGATATCATGTCTTGGAACTTCTCACCTATAATCGCAGCCACTGAACCGCCACAGCAATATAATGTTACAGAGTGCTTTACATTTCTACAAACACCACTCTTCAGTCAGTGCCAGATTTTAATTATGTGTATCCCAGGGCGTGACATCACAGGGACATCCTTATAGAGATATTTGGTACCACTGCTTTGTCTGCTGTCAACACCTGTGCTTAAATTTATTCCACACCTTGTTATACCTGTGTGTCAATAGCGTTACGGGTGTATTGCATCCGACAGCATGTGTACATGGATTTATCTGCCTGTCTGCCTGTGAACAGTACAAGTCAAATAGTATTTATCCGACTATAGCCAAACTTAGTGCACGGTTTGAGGGTAAGCTGTCCTATCACTCCGGTACGGCCTGTGGACCCTCCAGGTAAACGTCGCCTGTGGCATTTTGGAGCCGTGGATTGGGAGGCCCTAAGGCAGTACTTCTTTGATTTTCCCTGGAATGATTATTGCTTCCATGGCCGGGAGCCATCTGAGTGTGCCTTGCGCATTACGGAGATTATTCTGTCGGGCATGGAAGCATACATTCCTTTCCCATATCCTTTGACTAACGCAAGAAAGCCTTGGTTTAATCACGCTTGTTCTAATGCTATCCACAACAAGGAGAGGGCCTACAAAAGGTACCGGAGCCAACCCACTCCTGAATCACATCATTTTTACTTTTCTGCCCCGAATCATGCTAAGTCTGTTCTTCGCTCTGCTAAAAAATAATTTCATCCGTACTAAATGCTCTCAACTCTCCAACTCGAATTCTTCCCGCTCCTTCTGGCACCTTGCCAAAAACCTTTCTAACAACTTTACCTCATCACCTCCTCTTTGCTACTCTGATGGTTCTGTAGCTATTTCTTCTACTGATAAAGCAGCTCTCTTTGCACAGACTTTCTCCTCCAATTCCACCTTAGATGATTCCAGTGCTGTTCCTCCATCACTTCCCACCTCTGACTTTCTCATGGCTGACATTAATATTTCTTCAGCTGATGTATTTTCTGCCATCACTGGCCTCAATACCAACAAGGCATATGTGCCTGATGGAGTCCCTCCTGTTGTTCTCAAGAACTGTACTTCTGTGTTTACACCCTGCCTAGGCAAACTCTTTCGCCTTTGTCTGTCAACTTGTACCTTTCCTTCTTGCTGGAAGTTTGATCTCATTCAGCCAGTCCCAAAGAAGGGTGACCACTCCCCACCCTCCATCTATCGTCCAATTGCTTTAACGTCCTGTATTTCAAAAGTTTTCGAGTCAAGTCTCAATAGAAAAATTTTAAGGCATCATTCCTATCACAACCTTCTTTCTGATCACCAGCACAGGTTCTCTTAGGGACGCTCCACTGGCTATCTTCTCACCTACCTTTCAGACTCCTGGTCATCCTCCTTTCGGGACTTTGGCGAATGCTTTGCCATTGCACTCGACATCTCAAAGGCTTTCGATCGAGTCTGGCATAAATCTTTAATTTCCAAACTGCCCTCTTACGGTTTCTATCTTTCTATCTGTGCCTTCATCGCTAGCTTCCTTTCTGGTCGTTCTATAGCCGCTGTTGTAGACGGCCATTGTTATTCTCCTAGATCTATCAACAGTGGTGTTCCTCAGGGCTCTGTCCTATCACCAACTCTCTTCCTTTTATTCATCAATGACCTTCTAAGCTGTACACCTAACCCTATCCACTCATACGCTGATGACTCCACCCTTCACCTTTCCATTCGGTTCTCGCAACGCCCATCTCAGCAGTTACTTCAACAAACAAGGGATGAGGCTATGGCACACCTAATGTCTGACTTGGCTCGTATCTCTGACTGGGGTAAAAATAATCTTGTTGTTTTTAATGCATTTAAGACTCAGTTCTTACACCTATCAACCCGTCAAAATCTTCAACAGGTATACCCACTAATGTTTAATAATATTCAGCTTAATCCTGCATCATCCTTGAACATGCTTAGGTTTTCATTTACTCGGGACTTATCTTGGAAAGATCATATTACATCTCTTGTAAAATCTGCTTCCAAGAGATTGGGTGTGCTAAGCCAACTCCGTTCTTTCTTTACCCCTGCACAATTGTTGACTCTATACAGGGGTTTTATCCTCCCCCGTGTGGAGTACAACTCTCATGTGTGGGGAGGCTCCCCACACACAGCTCTTCTCACTAGGGTGGAGTCAAAGGCTTTTCGTCTCAACTCTCCTCTTACTGGCTCCCTTCAACCTCTGTCACTTCGCCGCACTGTTGCATCTTTATCTCTTTTCTATCGCTACTTTAATGGTCACTGCTCCTCTGAACTGTCTGCATGGATCCCTCCACCTCTACGACGAGCCCGTAGCACCCGTCTAGCAGCAAACTCTCATCCCTTTTCTGTCCAGCTCTTTAATGCAAGAGTTAACCGTTACTCCCAGTCCTTCATTTATGCAACAGGTCAACTCTGGAACTGTCTCCCTCTGTCTGTATTTCCTGCTGCCTATGATCTCCAGTCTTTCAAACGCAGTGTGTCCAGGCATCTCGAAATGAATGGATCTTGAATTTGTCTCTCTCTTGTATTTTGTTTTTCTCTTGGAGGGAACTCTTATTGCGGGCTCATGGCCTTTGGTTCCTTCTTCCTCGCATAAAAAAAAAAAGCTGCGTGGTTAGCCTAAAGTTTTAAGAGCAATAGGTTAAAGGTAAAGGTAACAGGGCAAAGTCAACCTGTACAGTTTTCATCCGATTTAGACCATATTTTGTAGAAAACTGAACGTAAGGCGGTGATGTGATTTGATTTGGTAGTCAGTCAAAGATCACGGACACAAGGCAAGATGAAAAGTTTGACCCCTATAACTCAAAGGGTTTTTATTCGATTTACATCAAACTTGGTGGAAGGATGAAGGGTCAGCCATGGATGAGTTTGATAACAATAGGCCAAACCTCAAGGTCACAAAGAAAATTCGAGTCAGATCTGGTATTATTTGAACCAAACTTGGAGGAAAGACTGAGGGTTGGACAGGGGTGAAGAAAATCGGTTTTGAGAACAATCGGTCAATGTTCAAGGTCACAGGTCAAAGTTCAAGGTCATAGGTCAAAGTTCAAGGTCATAGGTCAAAGTCTATCTCTATTTCGCATTTACCCTCTTTAAATACGAGACATAAAGGTGGGTAGAATAGAGGGAGGAGACTGTGTGTGAAAACGGATGAGTCGGGCAAAGAGTAATGGTAAAAGTGAGAGAGAGGAGTGAAGGTGATATGATATGACACAGGAAGGAAGCAGAGAAGTGAAGAGAAAAGGAGAGAGAGAGAGAGAGAGAGAGAGAGAGACAGACAGACAGACAGACTGGCAGAGACAGACAGACAGAGAGACTGGGCGACAGGCAGAGAGGCAGAGAGAGAGAGAGAGACAGACAGACAGACAGACAGAGACAGAGAGAAAGAAAGAGAGAGAGAGAGAGAGAGAGAGAGACAGACAGACAGACAGACTTGCAGACAGACAGACAGACTGGCAGAGAGGCAGAGAGAGAGAGAGACAGACAGACAGAGACAGACAGAGACAGAGAGAGAGAGAGAGAGAGAGAGAGAGAGAGAGAGAGAGACAGACAGACAGACAGACAGACAGAGACAGACAGACATAGAGAGAGAGAGAGAGAGAGAGAGAGAGAGACTTAGACAGAGACAGACAGACAGACAGATAGAGACAGAGAGGGAGAGGGAGGGGGAGAGATAGACAGACAGACAGGCAGAGAGAGAGAGAGAGAGAGAGAGAGAGAGAGAGAGGAGCGCTTTGGGGAGGGTGAGTGAGTGGTGACGGGAGGTAAATGAGATGAGGACAAGGGCGTTTTTTTTTAGGGGGGCAGGGGGTGTAGGGTGACGGGTGGCCGAGGAGTGGCGGGTTAGGTTAGTGTTGTGTGGGGTTAAGAAAACTTGGACTCAACTTCTTAGCGATTTATTTTTTGATATGGCTGGTTAATATCCTTTTGTATGTTATTTATGCAGAGTATGACGATATTGGAAGGAATTATACTGTATAACACGGAAGAGATTAATAAGATGTAATAAATAAAATAAGTCGCCTAGGAAAAGGTGTTTGGGAGCTTCCACAACCGAAGGGAATACGTGTCTTAGGGTGTCTTAGAGTACGTGGAGACCATCTTTCTGTCCCTTGCAGTCTTCCTCCTGGCCACCATTTTTACCCCTTTTTTGTCAGTATTATAAAGATGTGCTGGAATTTGGAAAAAGTGAAAAATGTTTTTAAATAACTCATTTAGGGTTACCTTTTGGAACCAGACACATACTTAAGGATGCAAAAACAACTTGCTTAGAAAATAAAACAAGGTGGGTGGCAGTTTACCCAAGGCGATGGGGCAACCGGGCACCCAGACCTTTTTAATACTGTATGAAGGTTCGTATTACTCTTGACTGCTACTAAATAACATAAACTTAGGCAGGCAAACATAATATATATGTAACATTAACTTATATGTAATATAAACTTGAGCAGGAAAAACAGGTGTACTTCTGCTACTCAGGATTTTGTAGTTCCTCATCATCACTGAGGTTGTGGGAAAACTAGCCAACAGATTCAGAGCCTGGTGCATCCCTGAAACTTAGCAATATAGCAATTGATGACAAGGAGTCTTTGAGACATATTTAGAAACTAAATAATGATAATTAGTTAATATGATGGGTTGCCCTCCCCAAAGTGCCCAGTTACCCCACCTGAGTTACCTTTGCCATTACCCGGTATTGTTTAACTGTAGAAACATGTTACCTAGTTCCCATCCGACCTTTGCTAATGTCCAATAAATGAGCATAAGTAGAGTTCTCTGGCTAACTTCTAACATAGGTAACTTACCCTTAGCGTTTCCAATGTTGGGGCGTCTGTGAATTCTCGAAAACGTCACTCTTATGCATGCAAGGATCAGTGGACTACTTTTTCCTATTTCTAACCGTTGATTTTGAGGTATGTTATTGCTGGGGGATTTAGCTATACAATTAGCACGAGAAAAGTTTAGAAAATTAAAGATTTATAGGTTTTATATAGGAAAGTTTGCAAATAACTTATCGGTTGCCCGGTTGCCCCGCTAGGTGCCCAGTTACTCCATCTTATGGTGTAGTAATATTTCCAACTAATTCCGATGACCTACAGGTAAATATTGCCCTTGCTACCCACGTACGATCTTACTCAGCATGGAAAGACCCCTAGTGTGTGCAGATTTCAGGTGACTTTGTTTAACTTATGGAATACTTTTTAAGCCTGAAATGTTACAATAGTCTTTGTTAACCCCATACCTAACAGACGACTCTCCTAACAAACAAACTTGTCCTCAGAGAGAGATATATAAACTGCAAACATCTATCATCGGACTGAAGGGGTTAATGGGGTTTGTTTTTAGCCATTCACTATCAAGAGATGAATATTTTGTGTATATGACACGAAAGAAGAATTATACTGACGGGGTAAGGAGTCCCATGCAAAATATGTGGGTAGAGAATAGTGCTACAAAGACTCTTACAAAAGGATATTATGGCTTTTCTGTATCTCCATTTTGACATTCTTACCACCGAGAGAGAGAGAGAGAGAGAGAGAGAGAGTAATAAAAACAGGGACAACACCACAGGGAAAGCACATAAAGGGAGAAATGGAGGGAGGGAAGAGGGAGGAGGTAGGGGAGGGAGGGGATAGGGGAGAGGGGGCAGGAAGTGGGGGTAGAAGAGGGACGAAGGGGAGAAGGTGATAATGGGAGGGGAGGGAGGAAACGGGATTATCGATTGAGAGCGAGAGAGGGGGAGAGACAGAGAGAGAGATGGGGTAGGGGGACAGAGTGATAAACAGACTGACAGAGACAGGGAAAGTAGAGAGAGACGGGGAAGGGAGACAGACTGATAGGGACAGGGAAGGTAGTGCTATTGGTAATGAATAGATGTTTATGGACAACAGTAAACATATATAAGAGTGTATTCTATATTGCATGACAACGGGTATATTCCTCTCTTATCAGTCGACGGAAAGACTCTCTCCTATAGTCAGTACAAAGTTAATTCAAGGCAGTGAAATGTAGTAGTAATTCTCAGTGACTGGATGAATGTGCTGCCTGCATCACTAAGCACTCTGTTGGTTGTTATTCTACTATTGTGCTTTTCTATCACTCCCTGTATTAGTGGAAAATTGGGTTGAGATGATGATGGTGATGATGATGATGGTGATGGTGATGCTGATGATGATGATGCTGATGATGATGGTGATGGTGAAGAATAGGATGTTGGTCACTATCTTGATCATGATGAGGAGCGATAGGATGATGATTTATGGTGGATGGTAGTATAAATGAGGTATGGTAAAATCCTACAGGCTCATTGTTAATTAAAACTTTACTGTTGTTGTTCATACATGTTTACTGTTCAAGACTGTGGCCTTCCATTTGTCTGAATAAAGCAATAAAAGGGCGTCTGTGCAGGTGGTTCTCTTGATTACATGCCAGTCATTAGGTCAAGGATGAGATGGAGGGATGGAGTGGAGAGGTATATGAGGGAGGGGTGTGTGAGCTGGGAACAGGGCAGTGAAATGGCAAGGGACTGGGAGACGTGGATTTGTTTGTGGCCACCCCGCATGGGATTAAGGCGTCTGGCAATAGATATATAGATAGACATTAGGACAGACAGTTTTATTAGCTCTATTGTTACCAGAATAAAAGGATTTGGGAAAATTTAGGTGACATAATCAAGAGGCAAGACGTAAATCAGAAAGCCAATATGTTAATGAAAGGTTACCAACCCTCACTCAATATAGTTATATCGTAAACAAGACCACATCAACAACTTGCCCTAAATTTGAGTAATACTACCACCACCACCACCACCACCACCACCACCACCACTACTTCTACTACTACTTCTACTACTACTACTACTACTACTACTACTTCTACTACTACTTCTACTACTATTTCTACTATTACTTCTACTACTACTACTACTACTACTACTATTACTGCCACTACTATTACTACTCTCTCTCTTTCTCTCTCCTTACCCACACATTCTCCCCTCTCTGCCCTACCTCCGCCATCGCTGTAGGTTTAAGTGCTGAATGGTCCTGGGCGCCCATTATTTGGAGGTCTGGACCCCCTTGGCGACATGGAGGGCTGGCTGATGGGGTAGAGAGGATGAACTGGGGGAGGGGGAGAGAGTGAGAAGGAAAGAACTGGGGAGAGGGAAACATTATGGGAGGGAGGAAGAGATATATAGCACTGTATTAGCAAGTTCACTGGTCTTTTCCCGCGTTTGATATTCACAGCCTTGACTATCGATGTGTCTGACCAGAATAGATAAATATTTGCGCAGGCGTAGATGCTCAAATAAGGAAGCTAAAAGAGAGAAAGCTTTGCTAATCAGGTCAGGTTCGGTCGTTGTGCTAATTTGTAGGTCACTGATCCACTAATGTAGGATGTGGAACTCTTGATACGTATTCAGGATTACAATTCAACATCAAGGGAACAGTCGTGGATCACATAGCTTGAAAACACTACAGATATCTAGCCTTGGTTTAGAGGACTCCCATTGCCTTCTTATATATATGGTATATACAAACTGGATACAGACGATGCTGTTATTTTCTCTCAGTGAACTTGATTTTTGCCGGGTGGGTCAGAGTCTTGAATTTCTTGATATAATGAGATTAAAACCCTTCATATATCATAACAGCAATACTCGGGTGCACTAACATGATCCCTACACACTTTACTTTAACAGGATTTAATATTCTTCTACTGTGAACCATTATTTCTGAGAGTAATTGCTGAGAAGGATATAGCGATATTTGGGTAGGAGAAATGTGATTCAGACGGCGTGTGCTGTGTTTGATTATGAAGACAGACGTGAACAGTGTAAATAAATAACTCTTTAAAGGTGCATTGATGACTGGTAACTCCTATGCTGAAAGAAATCGTTTGGCAGTAGCATCAATAAGATAGTGACGATTATTACAATTACCATAGAGCATGTGGAGTTACGTGGAGAGACAGACTGAAAAACAAGGAAGTGAAGGAGCGTTGTGGTGTAGAAGTGGATGTGATAGGAAGCGTTAGGAAAAACACATTGAGGTGGTTTGGCCATGTGGAGAGGATGGAGAGTGAGAGACTGACGAGGAGAGTAAATGTGAGAGAAGTGGAGGGGTTAGAGCGAGAGGGAGGCCGAAGATGAGGTGGAGGGATGGAGTGAAGACGTATATGAGAGACGGGGGTGTGAGCTGGGAGCTGGACAGTGAAATGGTGGGGGACAGGGCAACATAGAGGCGATTTGTTTGTGACCAACCTTTAAGGGATTAAGGCGTCTGGCAATAGATAGATAGACAGAAAGATCATAGGGTTAACGGAGGCTGTTCTTCACCTCAGAAATGATACCACTCCTAAACTGACCATAAATGTTATGTGGCAAATTAAATAAATAAATGGCAGAGATTTATGTCACCTTCTGAGAGTCATTTGAGAAGCATGGTAGCATTAAAGTTTTATTTTTTATTTTTTTTTCACCAACGAACAGGAATGAAGAGGTATGGAGGAGTACAATAGTGCTGCAAGAGAGCTTAATATGAAGAAAGTGTGTGAATATGAATGTGAGATGAGTGTATTGGGTGTGGGATGTGTGTATTGGGTGTGGGATGTGTGTATTGGGTGTGGGATGTGTGTATTGGGTGTGGGATGTGTGTATTGGGTGTGGGATGTGTGTATTGGGTGTGGGATGTGTGTATTGGGTGTGGGATGTGTGTATTGGGTGTGGGATGTGTGTATTGGGTGTGGGATGTGTGTATTGGGTGTGAGATGTGTGTATTGGGTGTGGGATGTGTGTATTGGGTGTGGGATGTGTGTATTGGTTGTGTGTGAGATGTGTGTATTGGTTGTGTGTGAGATGTGTGTATTGGTTGTGTGTGAGATGTGTGTATTGGGTGTAGGATGTGTGTATTGGGTGTGAGATGTGTGTATTGGTTGTGGGATGTGTGGATTGGGTGTGGGATGTGTGGATTGGGTGTGGGATGTGTGGATTGGGTGTGAGATGTGTGTATTGGGTGTGGGATGTGTGGATTGGGTGTGGGATGTGTGGATTGGGTGTGGGATGTGTGGACTGGGTGTGAGATGTGTGTACTGGGTGTCTGTGAGATGTGTGTATTGGGTGTGGGATGTGTGTATTGGGTGTGGGATGTGTGTATTGGGTGTGGGATGTGTGTATTGGGTGTGGGATGTGTGTATTGGGTGTGGGATGTGTGTATTGGGTGTGGGCTGTGTGTATTGGGTGTGGGATGTGTGTATTGGGTATGGGATGTGTGTATTGGGTGTTGGATGTGTGTATTGGATGTGGAATGTGTGTATTGGATGTGGAATGTGTGTACTGGGTGTCGGATGTGTGTATTGGGTGTAGGATGTGTGAATTGGGTGTGGGATGTGTGTATTGGATGTAGAATGTGTGTATTAGGTGTGGGATGTGTGTACTGGGTGTGGGATGTGTGTAATGGGTGTGGGATGATATTAGTATTTCTTCTTTATGTCAGTACAGGTATAGTTCAAATGCGATATTGTACCTGAACTGATCCGTGAAATGTTTGCTTAATTTATATAGGCTCAAATCCATCTAGATAGATTGCTAGCAAACGTAAATTTGGTTGTAGAAGCTAGGTAGGCAGAGGACACACACACACAGAGGAGGGGGAGAAAGAAAGGTTTTACAGAGCAGTTCATTCCGGACACATCTTCCTCAATCGGAATAGTCATCTGTCGTTCGAAAGAGTAAAATAAAAAAAAATATGGACATTCCCAGACTAAAAGGAATAATATAAATTGATGTTGTAGGGGAAAGGAAGAGGAATCACAGTGAGCGCTGGGAGCGTGTGTGGGTTGTTGGGGGTGGTGGTGTGGGTTGGTGTGGGGTGTGGTGGTGGTGGTGGTGTGGCGTGTGGTGGTGAGGGAATAAAAACAGTGACAAATGTACGAGTTGATATGGCCTGGCGGTGACCAAACACACAGACACACTCGGGAGGCACACAGGTTTTTGTCCTTGTTGATATACGCCAGGTAGACGAGAATATGAAGAACTTAGACTATTTTTTGTCTTGTTCCTACACTACGATGACGTCTGTGTGTGTGTGTGTGTGTGTGTGTGTGTGTGTGTGTGTGTGCATAAAAGTAGAAAAGGAAGTAGAAGACTGAGGGCAGAAAATCATAAATGGTTGTTGAGAACAGACCCGCATTCAAAGTCATTCTAATTTAAACTAACATGTTTCTCTCGTGGTATGTGCAAACAGTGTAACTACAGGACTCTGCGTCAGGGTAGAGTATATGTAAACATCCTGGCTCCCTCACTATTGTACATGGCAAATATCTGTCTTCCAGTAATGTTCTGTGAAAATGTGTCCTGCAGTATGTGTTTCTGTGCAAGATAAATTCGCTACTATACTCTTTTTACCCTACGTTGGCCTAAAATTGCCATCTTTCCATAGTGAATGCTCGACTGTTACAGTAGACTTGTATTACAGCATGATGCTAGTCACAAAGAAGTGCCATGAAAAGGATGTAGAAGTGTAGTACTGTCTTATATCGCCACTGAGCTACTTGAAATAAGCTGCAAAAAGATGAAAATCGGGGACAAAATAAAATAAAAGACCTCTAATCTCTGTCAACATGGTAATGAATTTTGCAGCGTATACTGTACCTTTGTCCTTAGTTAAGTGAGCCATATTACGCTTTCTTACGACTGACTTAAGTTTCCTCAAGCGATTTCATTCATCAGAGAGAAATCCAACGCAATCTAAGGTTGTGTGTGTGTGTGTGTGTGTGTGTGTGTGTGTGTGTGTGTGTGTGTGTGTGTGTGTGTGTGTGTGTGTGTGTGTGTGTGTGTGTGTGTGTGTGTGTGTGTGTGTGTGTGTGTGTGTGTGTGTGTGTGTGTGTGTGTGTGTGTGTGTGTGTGTGTGTGTGTGTGTGTGTGTGTGTGTGTGTGTGTGTGTGTGTGTGTGTGTGTGTGTGTGTGTGTGTGTGTGTGTGTGTGTGTGTGTGTGTGTGTGTGTGTGTGTGTGTGTGTGTGTGTGTGTGTGTGTGTGTGTGTGTGTGTGTGTGTGTGTGTGTGTGTGTGTGTGTGTGTGTGTGTGTGTGTGTGTGTGTGTGTGTGTGTGTGTGTGTGTGTGTGTGTGTGTGTGTGTGTGTGTGTGTGTGTGTGTGTGTGTGTGTGTGTGTGTGTGTGTGTGTGTGTGTGTGTGTGTGTGTGTGTGTGTGTGTGTGTGTGTGTGTGTGTGTGTGTGTGTGTGTGTGTGTGTGTGTGTGTGTGTGTGTGTGTGTGTGTGTGTGTGTGTGTGTGTGTGTGTGTGTGTGTGTGTGTGTGTGTGTGTGTGTGTGTGTGTGTGTGTGTGTGTGTGTGTGTGTGTGTGTGTGTGTGTGTGTGTGTGTGTGTGTGTGTGTGTGTGTGTGTGTGTGTGTGTGTGTGTGTGTGTGTGTGTGTGTGTGTTGGTTTATGCCCCACTAAAGCCACGTCTCCATAAACACACTGATGGAGAGTCTGGCTAGAGAAAGATAGCAGTCATGGGAAAAGTTCGTTCTATTTTCCCCCACATTAAGTTTGCGTGTCTTTTACCTGATCCGTGAGACACCAGATGTGTAAGAGCGGCTCGTGCTTACTTTTATGTTGCTTCTGTTGTTGTTGTTCATGTTGTTGATGCTGATGTTATTATTGTTGCTGTAGTTTTTGTTGTGTTGTTATACAGTAGGCGTTGACGGCCGTATTCCTAAACATTTCCTTCCCTTGTAGAGGCATGGGAAGGAAATCTTTAGCTGGATTGGTATTATTTAAAAATTCCTTCCTTTCCTGAGCCGCTCGAAGGGAAAGATTTTTTCCTCTGGGCAGCAGAAATTATTGGAACTTCAAGGACTTACTTGATCCGTCTCTTTAAAATTTCCTTGATAAGTTTTGTGCGTTTAGTTGTAGTTCATTGTCATATATATATTTAAAATGTTGACGGAAGTTATTGTATAGGTTTATTGATGCAGTTTACAACGCAACACTAATGTTTAAGCGCTATTTGTATCTCTTTAAAAGTGTTACCCATGTCGGCTGAGATAATTAGCCAGACATAAACATAGCAGACGACGTACTACCTCCGATATTCCTTCAGTCTTATATGATCTGACACTGACAAATCATACATTATGGCCAGGGTCACACGAGGATTCTTTTCAAGAAACGTTTTGCTTGTTAAAATGCCCGAAAAAAGGAAAATTAGCCATAAAGGTCACACGAGTGGTTCGGCTCAGGTCTTCCACCTGGAAAAAAACAAGTGAGCGCCGCCATGCGAGTACAGGAAGCGGACTTTAACAAGTAATTCTTACACTTGCTAATAACAACATTAAGGATATTAAAAATTCCTCGAATATAATTTATCAAAATATTGTCTTGAGGAGTGAACACCGCTGCGGTGCTGGCCACAATGGCATGAATGGCTGAATACAGACCAAACAGTATGGATGTGGTGGCAACCTCTTGAACCTCCCACATCTCAAATGTGTTGTGCTTTCATTATCCAGCACGAGATATGCGTGTTTTGATGTATTAGTTTATAAATTCAACGCTCCACCATACCAAACATCAGGAAGATGGGTCATTTTAGTTTAACAGGCCTACCAACCTGATCATTTTTCCTTCCCTTCCAAGGAAATCTTTACGCTTACCGAAGGGAAAGAAGAATCCTTCAAAGAGATGGAAAAGTTTAGGGAAGGAATTATTTGTAAGAATAGGGCCGTTCTTCTGTCCTGTTTTTTCTCTCCTTGGACTATGACAACCATCGTGGGTGAATCCACAGCAACCGACACTGATGACACTGATCTATAGGTAAATACAGTTATCAGTGTCAGTTGCTGAGAATTCATCACGCTAATTTTGAGAGAGAGGAGAGAAAAGCAGGGAACGCGACGAAACTTTTGGTGCCGACTATCCATGTTGTTCTTCATGGACGTTTCGACACAAACCATAACCACTCACATGCCGGCCAACCTACAATGCTTATCCTTCCTCTGTACTCGTTTCTTACCCACTCCTTGCCCTAACACCAACCAGCAGCCCAGGCCACTCTGCCCACCCAGTCTAACATCACCCGCTCCCCCAGCTCGTGATAAATCTGTTCCCACGTCAGCACCGTCCGTCATGTGTTGCCCATCTCCATAGAGTGTAGTCATCTTCTCTAAATAACCACCCACCACTAGCTTACCTGATCCCACACACCCATCCCACCGGCATCTTTGACTCGCACCTCAACGATCTACCCACAACACTCATGTCCACAGCATGTACTCGTACTTCTCATGTGCCTTACCCACCTTCACCACCCCAGGCCATCCTGCTCACTCCTTCCCATCCATCTCATCCATTTCTATACAAATGTGCTGAGTATCATGTCTGTGACTGTCTTGGTTACTATCAGACCTCCAACACTCAAATTTGCAGTACATTAACTTCCCTTTACTCGACCCGCCACCCACTACCATTTCAGCTCGCATTCATTTGGCTACCCTCACCCTACCCGGTCTTGTACAGTCATGGTAGAAAGTAATGTCATAAAGTCCATTGATTTTATACGGGCTTTGTGACACCACTTAATAGCACGACTGTAAACCTGCGCCAACATAATATCTCAAAAACCATTGCATTGATTGGTCTGAGTTTTTGCAACAGTGTTCTTTGGCAAGACCTGACACGATCTGCATTGAGCTTACTCGATCTAATGCACCTGAAGGCGCCTGGAAGAAGGTAAAACACCTGAACTGTCACATATCAAAAGCAATTGCGCCAGTGAGGTTAGTTTTTCTGCAAAAGACTTCATATGCATGGCCTGAATCGATCTGTACTGATTTAAAACGATATGATGGACGTAGTGTGGACCAAAAGGAAGTGAGCTGCCTGAACTTGTTCCGACAAAAATGAAGTAGAATACCTATTATGGATCTGGAGCCTATACATCATATTTCATGTACCTATTGCAGTGTTTCCATCTTCCCATCATGCTTTGGTTATCATCGGCACATGCTTGCACGCTCTGGTTCTACTGTATCTTCTTTCACAGCGCCTTTGTTGCTTTGTGATAAAATTATTCCCCACAGATATGTCTTAAAATAAATATCAAGACGAAACAAAGATAAGCTTCAGTGTGTAGCTATAGGGAAATGTGTGCATTTGTCCTTCCCCTCTTTATACCAACCTTCCCTTTACGCTGTTTATCCTTTAGGCTAGCTTCACACGAACGGTTTTTTCCCGCGCGGTTTAGAAATCAATGAAGTTCAATGAGGCCCTTCACATGCTGCCCGCGCGGCTTAATTCCCGCGCGGCAATGATTTACCAGCCGCGTGCACTGCCAACCCGCGCGGCGGCAGGCGGTTTGGAATACTCTAGAAGTCTATGGAACCCTTCAGACAGGCGGTTTTTCCCCGAGCGGCAGTCGTGGTTCATCTGTGGCAGAGGTGGTGCGCTGCTCTTCTGCTGTCATTTTTCAATCAGGTATGTATTTTTACGTATTAATATGAATATGACAGATAATTCTGCATTGTCATTCTATGATTTGGATGCTCAGAATATTGTATTCTGATGTGCTCAGAATATTGTAATCGACCAAATATTAAAGATAGCACACCCAATCTAGCATCTACAATTACCTGTCATAATTATATGGATATAGATTAATTCATTTACTTATTTTTTTTACTATTCATGCGGGTATATACTCGCATTACTCCCACTTTCCATGTTCAACGGCATTACTTTCCCATGCATAACCACTGCAAATCAGTTCCACTTCCCGTTTACCTATATAAAGGCAAATAAAGTTACTGTGCTACATATTACTTTTTCATTTACCTTACACTTACACTTACCTCACAGTCAGTGCAACAGCTTCTTCAGGAGAAATGGATGATCTCATAACTGTGTCTTGCCTTATAATACCATCTTTCAGTTTGCTCACAAGTTCTTCAAATGTAGGAGATGACATGCGAAAATAATTGAAGAACTTTTCTTCATCAGCTTTCAGCTCAGAATATATCGTGTAGAATGCTCCTTGAAGGAGCCTAGAGCTGTTTATTGGGTGGGTCCACCATTTACGTTGTCTCTTCTTTTTTAACACCTTGTTCATTAAGTACACATAAATCACTCTCTTCTTTACGTCCTCCATCTCGAGCAAACACCGACAAACTGAGAGGTATTCTGTGCACTGCTGCATACGAACCGCGCGGGAAAAAAACGCTCGTGTGAAGACAAGCCTCTTGTACACCCACCCACCCACGCGGGAAAAAAACGCTCGTGTGAAGCGAGCCTTAGGCGGCCGGGCAACACTTTTTTTTTTTTTTTTTTTTTTCCGAGAACTGTAAACAGATGTACTCAACTGTCAAAACCCGTGTCCTCTGAAAGGCGAGATTTTATCCTGATGTTACCACTTTGGAATCTGATTCTGGCCAGAGTAAGGCAGATTTTGAGCTGGGGGAAACTGTCCTTGAAACGTTGTCTTGGCCCGTATTCTCGTCGGGTAAGGAAGCTTCGTAACACCTCTTCCTTAGCTGTGTATTATTGGTTATGGCTGGTTAATGTGTAACCATATTACGTACGTAATTTATGCAGAGTGTAGCGACATAGGAAGGCTTTATGTAACACAGATTAGGATAGTAAGGTGTAGTAAACATAATAAATTGTTTAAGGAAAGGTGTTAAGCAGCTTCCATAACGAACGAGAACACTGGCCCTTGCCTCCCACTCTCCCTTCCTCTACCCGGTTCTCTGTGGGGACATTCCGCTTCCTCAACGGTTCATCTTAGTGTAATTTCCCGGCTTCTAGCTGGAGGGAAGACTACCATATTACTTTTCCGTTATTTATGCATTAAGTTTTTCAGCGTTCATGACAAGAATTGTTCATTCAGTTACAAATGATCACGCTATAAGGGAAGCTCATCGTCACCGTCACCTTCACCACCTGTTGGGAAAGGACAGACTAAGCACGCAGCTGGGATCACAAACTCCATTCCACTGGGTTATTCTGGGCGGAGATAATTATGGTACCTTTGTTTCCTTCCATCGCCAGCCCCTCTCTCCCTCCTTCCGTTTTGATGCCTTTCATTCTTCTGTTCCCCAGCAGCTAACGACAAACGATTTTATTTTCCCGACAGTGAGCCACAGGAGCTTGAGTGATTACATTGTCTCCATTAACCATCTTATCGTCACGTCCATTCAATTTTTCTTTGGCTAACACCAGAGATTTCATTCACTTGAGGGTGAGTCACAGGATATGGAAAGTGTTAACAACAGATGTGATCTTCACATGGATTTTCCAAAGTTTAACTCATGAGTGTTATATTTTCTACATTCATCCATCAATCATCCAATTCTTTTTTCCCCATCATGACCTAGTAGCCCGAGGCTGGGTTACTCATTCAAGATATTCATGGCAGAGGTCACCAGCCTCACTCGCGTTTAAGTGGCAATATGTGGGCAATAAACTCGAACCATCCCTCGGAACTAACTCCTTGCGGGCTGAATCCGGTTAGAGCGCCTTAACCCACTAAGCCACCAAGCGCCATTTTATCATATGGTTCTCATCCAACGTAGTATTTTTTATTATTACAGGAAATCATTTGGCTCAGCACTCTGTGTAGAGTCACCCTAAAGTAGAACTAGTTCAAGCGAGTGGATGTTGGACGCCCCTTACACTCTTGTTTATTTCCTTCTTCAAGAACCTGTCTTCTTATTCCACTACTTAATACCAAACAGTTTCTTCTACGAACCTCTCAGAGCAACTCCAAAATTGTGTGCTGAGCCTTTTGTTTGGCTCCAGGTGCTCTGTTTCTGTAAGTCATTGCTGGAAAAATACATTGCCTGCCTTACTGAATACATTCTTGTACGAAACAAGATTGCATTGTCATGGTGGCCAAAATTACCGAGTGTCATAAGTGTAACCTGTTCCTTGACTGTTAATTTCCACCCAGTTCTTTGGCGAAACTATTCAGTGCAACCCAGTCCACGTGATACCTGTTTTAGAGTCTATAGTACTTATTGTTATGACCATTTAATTGTTTACTTATTCCTGTACTTATTTATTGATCTATCTGTTTTCTTTAAGGAACATACGGCTACTCGTGGAAACTAACTGAACTGATAAACCAAGTAACTAGTGACATTTTATTTGGCTTACATAAACCAGACTAAGCAAGATGTTATCAAAGAAGTTATCAGGTAGACACTGAGACGATATATCAGATATTGAGCTCAGAAATTGTGTGTGTGTGTGTGTGTGTGTGTGTGTGTGTGTGTGTGTGTGTGTGTGTGTGTGTGTGTGTGTGTGTGTGTGTGTGTGTGTGTGTGTGTGTGTGTGTGTGTGTGTGTGTGTGTGTGTGTGTGTGTGTGTGTGTGTGTGTGTGTGTGTGTGTGTGTGTGTGTGTGTGTGTGTGTGTGTGTGTGTGTGTGTGTGTGTGTGTGTGTGTGTGTGTGTGTGTGTGTGTGTGTGTGTGTGTGTGTGTGTGTGTGTGTGTGTGTGTGTGTGTGTGTGTGTGTGTGTGTGTGTGTGTGTGTGTGTGTGTGTGTGTGTGTGTGTGTGTGTGTGTGTGTGTGTGTGTGTGTGTGTGTGTGTGTGTGTGTGTGTGTGTGTGTGTGTGTGTGTGTGTGTGTGTGTGTGTGTGTGTGTGTGTGTGTGTGTGTGTGTGTGTGTGTGTGTGTGTGTGTGTGTGTGTGTGTGTGTGTGTGTGTGTGTGTGTGTGTGTGTGTGTGTGTGTGTGTGTGTGTGTGTGTGTGTGTGTGTGTGTGTGTGTGTGTGTGTGTGTGTGTGTGTGTGTGTGTGTGTGTGTGTGTGTGTGTGTGTGTGTGTGTGTGTGTGTGTGTGTGTGTGTGTGTGTGTGTGTGTGTGTGTGTGTGTGTGTGTGTGTGTGTGTGTGTGTGTGTGTGTGTGTGTGTGTGTGTGTGTGTGTGTGTGTAGTAAGACTCATGTATGGTAATCTCTGTGGTGTGCCTATACCCTCATCCACGGCCCTTCTGGTGTTGACATCAGCACCAGTCTGGGTTCTGATGGCGATATAATGGCCCCTAAACACAGCTGCCCAGACGCCACACTCTACACTCATACACTCTCAGGTTCCTATGAATACCTCTAAACACTCATACACTCAGGACTCACTCCATACACTCATACACTCTCAGGACTCGCTCAATACACTTATACACTCCCATGACTCACTCTGTACACTTATACACTCTCAAGACTCACTCTATACACTCATACACTCTCAGGACTCACTCTATACACTCATACACTCTCAGGACTCACTCTATACACTCATACACTCTCACGTTCATATGACTCACTCTCAGACCAATACAATCTTCTGACGTTAGTTGGAATAGAAGAGCAGAGGGCCCGCATCCTTGTTGGTTAAGGAGGCTCCCTAACACCTCTTCCTTAGCGATTTATTTTTTGATACGACTAATTAATAACCTTTTGCACGTTATCTATGCGGAGTATTGCTATAATAGAATTATTTTTGTTAAAGGTAGATGGACAGTAAGCAGTAATGTGAAAAATATGTTGCTTAGGAAAAAGTGTTCGGGAGCGTCCTCAGCTACGAGATACAGGTCGAGGTGTTCCGGTGACGGTAATAACACACAGTCTCCTATGGCTCATTATGAGATGAAGACACGCGTCCATTACATGTTTCGTTGTTGAAAGGGTTATCTCTCATGTTTGCATCTTCCCTGGATGTTGTTGTTGTTTTTGTCTGGTGGAGCAGAACCGTCGACCACAGGTAAGCAAGTGCTTCTGTGGGGCCGTCCTACAGGTACAATGCCGTATATGCACCGTGTAGGGATCGGGCAGCCCTTGTGGCAGACAGCGCTCCACCAGGTTCTACCGAGGGTCCCTCCTACAGTGAGGTGCCGGGAAGTATGGGGAAGTTTGGCTCACGGGTGGGCGCCGCCAGTGCTCTCATTCACCACAGACTCTCTAATTACTCGCTTACAATGTCCAGGTTCCCGTAGCTCTAATTAACGTTCCTCTGCTTCACTCACCTCTAATTCCAGCTTTAATCCTACATTCAATTAAGACGCGCCATTATATCTCAGCTGACCGTTCTTACACTCACGTTCCGTCCAATTAATTCTGTCTTACACCCACGTTCCGTCCAATTAATTCTGTCTTACACCCACGTTCCGTCCAATTAATTCTGTCTTACACCCACGTTCCGTCCAATTAATTCTGTCTTACACCCACGTTCCGTCCAATTAATTCTGTCTTACACCCACGTTCCGTCCAATAAATTCTGTCTTACACCCACGTTCCGTCCAATAAATTCTGTCTTACGCCCACGTTCCGTCTCTCTTACACCCACGTTCCGTCCAATTAATTCTGTCTTACACCCACATTCCTGTCACTCCATTCTGACGTTCATTGTACTTCCCAGAAAATGTCCAAATTAGTCGTGTCGGATTATTTCTGATATCTTACTCTCCAAATATATGTACTAACTGTCCATCTCGTTCTCTCTAAGCCGTGTCATTTAAGCTTTGCCGCAGCTATGAAACAACAGCATACAGAGCGTGTGTGTGTCCTCCAAGGCAGTATACCCCATTGCAAGGACGCTGGGAGACAGAGAGGTAGATTGGAAGAGAGAAAGGCAGAGTAGGAAGGGAGAGAGGTAGAGAGAGGCAGAGAGAAGGAAGGGAGGTAGAGAAAGGAAGAGAGAAGGAAGTAAGAGAGGTAGAGAAAGGAAGAGAGAAGAAAGGGAGAGAGGTAGAGAAAGGCAGAGAGAAGGATGAGAGAGAGGTTGAGAAACAGACTGAGAAAGGCAGGTAAATAGACAGGCGTGCAATGGGGTAGAGGGACAGAGAAGGTGAGTGTGGGAGAGAGAAACAGCAGCGGCACCTCCCACTGAGAGAGAGAGAGAGAGAGAGAGAGAGAGAGAGAGAGCACAGGCCCGTTTATAAGGCTGTCAAGGCCCGTAGCCCCTCCTGTCAAGAGTACAAAGGGCAGACGACCAAGATGAAAACACGTTTGTCCACTCTGCTACCTGCTCTCTCTCTCTCTCTCTCTCTCACACACACACACACACACACACACACACACACACACACACACACACACACACACACACACACACACACACACACACACACACACACACACACACACACACACACACACACACACACACACACACACATACACACACACACACACACACACACACACACACACACACACACACACACACACACACACACACACACACACACACACACACACACACACACACACACACACACACACACACACACACACACACACACACACACACACACACACACACACACACACACACACACACACACACACACACACACACACACACACACACACACACACACACACACACACACACACACACACACACACACACACACACACACACACACACACACACACACACACACACACACACACACACACACACACACACACACACACACACACACACACACACACACACACACACACACACACACACACACACACATTACCTTCAGCCTTCAATTTATACCTTCCAACTTTTTCTCTTCCCGTTTCCATCACTCACCATTCATCTTTTCATCCTTGTCCTCGGTCATTCTGTTAGGGAAGGGATCTGTTGCCCTGGACGCAGGTACCCTCCCACGCTGAGGCGAAAAACAGTGGGATGATCTGAATTTCTCCTAAACACATATTACTAACTTTCCACGCCCAAACAACATGAAAAACACCCCCGTTAATATCATATCCTACCTTGTATTTAGTATGGACGGTGGGTATTAGCGCACAAGTGGTGACGTGTGAAGATGATGTATAAGAGAACTGTTGGGCCTCAGGGAACGGGCTACCAACTTTACTCCTAGAGTTGGACACCTGCCTCTATTCACCTTTCTTCCTTGTCTGGTGTCCATCATGTCCTGGCCTTTTTTTATCCATAGTGTCTTTCAGTTTAACTCTCTCTCTCTCTCTCTCTCAACACGTCTCCTTAACTCATACATTTTTCACACCTTAATCTTCACTGGTGTCTTAGTGATGCATATTATGTCCTTGGCATGGTTTTTCGCCAGCAAGGAGGCTCCCTAACACCTGTTCCTGAGCGATTTATTCTTGGATATACCTGTGTAATATCCTTTAGCACGTTAAATATGCTGAGTATGTGGATATTAAAGTGACCAAAATAACACAGAAGTGGGTGATAAGGTGTAATATCCAAAATAAATCTCTTAGGAACAGGTGTTAAGGAGCTTCCTTAACCGACAACACCACAGACTGAATAAAAGAAACAGCAAACCAGATTTTATTAACAAACACACAGAAGGGTGGTAAGTAATAAGCAAAATGAATCTCTTATTGAGAGGTGTTCGGGAGCTTCCTTGATCGACGAGAACACCACAGACTGAGTAATGGAAACATTAAACAAGAGACTATTAGCAAACACATAGGAGGGTGGTAAGTAATAAACAAAATAAATCGCTTTTTGAGAGGTGTTAGGGAGCTACATTTACCGACGGAAATACGAGTGCCAATCTGAAAAAAAAAAATAACAATAATAATAATAATAATAATAATAATAATGATAAGCAAACAAGAGATTAGTAATATTTTAAGACTCTTGTAAACCGCTCCCTGCTGAGAAAATCCTATGTCGTCAGTTGGAATGAGATACTATGCTCTATTTACTCTAACTTGGCTCAGATTTTCGCCATTTTGCAGCCAATTTCAAACAGATCAATCAGGAAAATGCTGTAGAGTAGCTTGGCATCCTTTGATTAGCACTTCATCGTGACTAGCATCATAATCTAGCGCTAATCAATTGTTACAACCCAGCATTGAAGATAGAGAGATGGCAACTTTAGGCCAAGTTAGAGTAAAAAGGGTATAGCACTTCTTCGTGACTAGCATCATATTCTAGTGTTAATCTATTGTTACAAGTCAGCATTCAAGATGGAAAGATGGCAATTTTAGGCCAAGTTAGAGTAAAAAGGGTATAGCACTTCTTCGTGACTAGCATCATATTCTAGTGTTAATCTATTGTTACAACTCAGCATTCAAGATGGAGAGATGGCAATTTTAGGCCAAGTTAGAGTAAAAAGGGTATAGCACTTCTTCGTGACTAGCATCATATTCTAGTGTTTATTGTTACAAGTCAGCATTCAAGATGGAAAGATGGCAATTTTAGGCCAAGTTAGAGTAAAAAGGGTATGGATGCAAAGATTTGAGGGTCAGTGGCACTAGAACTGATACTCCCAGGCTGCCACAACTCACCCTCACTCAGGTAAAAGCCACAAACCTTACCTGCAGCACAAGACCACACCTGCTGGCACAGGGAAGGAGTTTTCACTGTAATAATAATAAGCAATAGTGCTCTCTGGCTCCTGTGACTCACTTGGATAAAAGCAAAAAATCCTCTTGTTTTAGCCAGAACGGAATACGAAATACGTCGTTAGAATGATATGGATAATCAGGAATAAAAGTACATTCATTTATTTGTTTATTATCCAGACATGCAAGTTTACAGCCAGCCAGCGTACAGTATAAACCCATATTTACAACCCAGCCAAGACAAATACATCGCTTAAGGTCGGGCACTTAACAACCACTCGCACATATTCACTGTCGATGGCACTGTTATACTGAGAAGGAAAATTACAACCTTTGCAGTGTAGATCCATAGCAGATAAATGGTAAAGATGGCCAGATATCAACACATGCTTTGCTGTAATGTCCATCTTGCTAAGTATTACAAAATGAGGTAGTACATGTGTTGTTAAGTAAGGCCTCTTTGTATCTTTAGTTGACGATGTAAAGAAAATGCTTAACCCATATCACAACTGCTCCCAGCCTACCTGCCTCCTTGCCCATCTCCCTACTTACCTTCATGCCTACCTTCCTTTCTACCTTCTTGCCTGCCTTCGTATCTAAAGCAAAGGCAACCTCTCTAACTACCTACCTGCATACCTCCTTTCTTACCTACCTCCCCACCAACCTCCTTGCCTTACATACCTCCTTGTCTACCTCCTTACCTACAGACACCCCTGCTCCTGCCTATTTTCACTACTTGTTCAGGCAGTGATATAAGTGTGTATTTATATATCTATTTACTTAATTTACTTATCTATTTATTTTTCAGTTTGCCAGTGCCTAAATGGCTCACTTGGTAAGCTGCTGTACTCACGCAGTTGCAAGCGCTGGTTCGAATCCTCGCAATATTTAACAGTGTGGTAGGTGGTGGCGACCATCATCCACTCACTTGATGTAGAGCTCCCCACTTCTTCCTTAGCCTTTATCATTCTATTTCTGTGTCTGCCCTCCTCTCTTCATATTTCTCCTATCTTTCCTGTCACTTCTTATTGCTTTTCTTTCCTTTACAGGTGGCTTTACATTGAGTGACAAGCCAAATGGTTTCCTGTAAGCCTAGAAACCATTTACTACGCTGGGTGGTAACCATATAACCAAATCATACGTGCTCCCTACTTGTCAGCAAGTGGGTTGGTGGAGGATTAGTGCCTCTCCCCTTAAAACAAATAACTTAAAGTCAAATGGCCACCCCTTATGGGATTGTAGCGTCTGGCAATAGATAGATAGATAGATTATACCAATTTTATGACTATTCCTGTACCTAAAAACGCTGCCTCTGTACCTCTATCCCTCTATTCCACGACCTTATTGTGACCAGTGTGATGGAGAGCGAGAGACTGACGAGGAGAGTGTATATGAGTGAGGTGGAGAGAGGGAGAGGGAGGGGGAAGGATGAGGTGGAGGGATGGAGTGGAGAGGTATATGAGAGAGGGGGGTGAGCTGGGAGCAGGGCAATGAAATGGCGGGAGACAGGTTGACATGAAGGCAATTTGTTTGCGGCCACCCCTTACGGAATTAAGGCGTCTGACAATAGATAGATACATAGTGACCTTGAGGTTGACCTAAGCGAAGACCACTGAGAAGAAGGCACACCATCAGCCTGAGGTGATTCACTTGGAACCCCAACCATGCAAACTGGTCCATAATTGCAACATATAGAGAGTGCACGAGGGAACGGACGCACGGACGGAAAACTCTCGACTCAACCACGCTTAAGGCCTCTGCTTCGCCTTCGGGAATGCACGTTGCCAACACATGAATTATATGATGCACAGAGTCTATACATGATGAGGCAAGTCGTCATTAGTCACTTGGTGCCTGATCTCACACATGTTGGGTGTCATGAATATTAGTTTTATTATTATCCTTCATGTGTGGATGTTAACACAGCGATTCTTGAGCACATCGCGATACATAATAATGCTACCTATTTCTATCTATTCATCTATCGCCAGACGTCTTAATGCCGTATGGGATGTCCCCAAACAAATCGCCTCCATGTCCCCGTTCACTGCCCTGCTCCCAGCTCACTCCCCTCTCTTATATCTCTCTCCATTCCACCCCTCCATCTCATTCTGCGCCTCCCCCTCCCTCTCCCCCCTCCACTTCACTCACATACACTCTCCTCGTCACTCTTTCGCTCTCCATCTCCATATGACCAAACCACCTCAGTGTATATCTCCTACTTTCTATCACATCCACATCCACACCACAACGCTCCTTCACTACGTAATTAATAACTGGTATTCATCCTGACAGTTGGCTAGAACAACATTTGGAGTGGTGCTGAGGTGTGCTTTCATAACTTGCACTGTTTCAGCACTGACATTAGCGTTTTGGTTGTATAACAGAACCATCAGGAACAGGATGGCATAACGTCTTTTTCGTTGATATATATTGCTATCATTATTTCCTCATAATATCAAAGGATGACATAATTTCTAGGTCACATCAACCAATATACTGAACAAATAAGAGGCAGTTATTTACCTGCAGCATCTTATCCTCATTTTCAAGAGGCAAGTTGCTAAATTACATCAATTTTTTCCTCACAATTCAAACTTATATAAGAGTATGACAAAATCAGTGTCACATCAATCTAATATAAAGTAAAAGTGAGGGTGGAACTGCGTTGATGATGCTTTATAACTGTATATTAGAGATCCAGGTTATTATTTGGGTCACCGTGTAAAGCATGATCGCACAAACCAATACAGCGTAAAGCAAGACCGCATAAAGCAAGACCGCATAAAGCAAGACCGCGTAAAGCAAGACCGCGTAAAGCAAGACCGCATAAAGCAAGACTGCGTAAAGCAAGACCGCGTAAAGCAAGACCACATAAAGCAAGATCGTGTAAACCAAGACCGTGTAAACCAAGATCGTGTAAACCAAGACTGCGTAAACCAAGACCACGTAAACCAAGACCACGTAAACCAAGACAGTGTAAACCAAGACCGCGTAAAGCAAGGAAGCACTGTAATCCTCAAGAAGTACTGGTGGGCTGTGTGAGTGTGATGTCCAAGGCAACAGACAATGAACACAGTTGGGCTTCCTGTTTTATATCACTGGCAGGAGAAAGAACGCCTACTTTTCAATTGGACTGTTTCTTGTTCCTGACGAATTTCAAATGACATTGTGATTACGGAAATGATTGCTGTCTTTGTATCTATGTCTATATCCTATGCATGCTGTGTCGTACATATTGTAGACCTAAGGATATTATTTCACAACCCTTTCAGCGCTGAGTGTGATTCGAAGTTAATTTTATTCCTTAATTAATTTCTGGCGACGTCTTTTTCTTTTTAATCTACTCATACTGAGAAGAGATTAATTGATTCAACTTAGATGCCTTTCATAGTGATGGGGGTTTATTAAGGTTATATCCAAAGCTCTAGTTCGAACAGTGTATCCTAATCTGAATAAAATCATCATGAAGTGACAAGAACAAATGGAGAAAAGCGTCCCTGGGCCAGTGTGTTTAATGCGTGACCTGAGCCATGAACGATATAAATGGCACAACACTTTTCACGTATTTTAAGTATGCTTGTATTATGCCTGTATTTTCTACTACAGTACTTCTCCAAATCCATAGTTGCCCATATATAACCTAATTCTAAGGCCCATCGCAGTTCATTTTGCCACGTTGGAGTTCTACCGGGCCATTTCCTGTCTAAGTTCACTCGCTGACCTGACTACATTTGTTAGTACCATAACAACCTTTGGTACTCGCACTCTTTCATACCACTAAGTATATATATATATATATTTTTCATGCTTTTTATCACTGGGACACGTAGAGTTGCTAAACATTATAATGTTATCTTCAGAACAATATTAATTCTTATTAATTCTGGGAGAAGGAACCAAAGGCCAGGAGCCCGAAAACTTTTCCTTCCAAGAAATCTGGTGTTTGTTCCCCAGAGTTTATGTCTTCAGTGGCGCACAATCAAATGAAAACAGTTTCCATAATCTGGAGAAGGATAAGTGGCAATGCAAATCTTATGCTGCTTTTTTCATACTGTGTTATGGATCTGTTGGGTCATCACATGTGGTTGATTTTGTGATACCTGACCTCCATCGCCTGGTCTCAGATGAACGTGTGTAGGTGTCTGTGGAAGGCAGCGAGGCACTCAAGGATGAGGTTGGCGTGGGGTTGGTGGTCCTTGTAGGGGTGTCTCAGATGAACGTGTGTAGGTGTTTGTGGAAGGCAGCGAGGTAGTCAAGGATGAAGTTGGCGTGGGGTCGGTGGTGGGGGTGTACGGCCCAGCAGAAGGCCATCACTTCGTACAGGTGGTCAGGGCAGTTGACGGGTTGGGCCAGCCTGTAGCCGTGACGCAGGTACTCGGCCATCTCACACCACGACACCTCCAGGTACGGCTGCTGTGCCAGGGTCGTCAGTTCCCACACCAGCACACCGTACGACCACTGACACACGCACAAACACCACCAGGTTAGTATTTGTGGAGCAGAAGATATGGTTTAATTTTAGGTTGAGAAGTGGTCCATAATGACGATGGTGGTGAACTACACTTTTATGGTATATATATTGTTGTTGCAGGACCACTGACACTAACACAATGACAAGTTAGTATTCTGGAGGGGATTTGTTTGTGAGAAAATTGGGCAGGATGGTGATGATGATGATGATGATGATAAGGATGAGGATGAGGATGAGGTGAAGCAATGAAATTTAAAATATATCACAGAGAAGGAGGTGTTCAAGAAGGTACCAACCCAACACGAACACGTCCCACTGTGATAAACATTAAGCCACTCACCACATCACTGGCGGTGGACACGAGCCTCTCAGTGATAGCCTCCAGCGCCATCCACTTAATCGGTCGCGCCACATCGCCATCCACAGATTCATAATCGTCGGGGAAGAGGTCTCGAGACAGCGCCGCGTCCGTGAGTCGAAGCTCCAGGTTGTCACTGACTCTGTTGTGCAGGAGTTGATTTAGAAAGATAGGCAACTATACTATTTTTTGTTTTTAATCGAGGTGAAGATGAACTTGACAGTTTTTTTGTTTTTTTTTTATGAGGAAGAAGGAACCAAAGGCAACGAGCCTGCAAAACTATTCCTTCCAAGAGAAAAACAAAATATAAGAGAGAGCCAAATTCAAGATCCTATCATTTCCAGATGCCTGGACACACTGCGTTTGAAAAACTGGAGATCATAGGAAGTAGGAAATACAGACAGAGGGAGACAGTTCCAGGTTGGTGATGATTGGCTGAATGCAACGTTATTTTATAATCTCTTTACTCGTTAGCATTATTAATTGACAACATATATCTAAGGGGGAAATTTGGGTTAGTAAATGTTATTCGGACATGCATTCAGCCAATCACCAACCAGTCAAGTGCATCTTCGCCTCAATTATATATATAAAAAAAAACTGAGTATAGATTTTGACTGCATATAACTGAGGTAAAGAAGCTGTTCTCCACTCTGTTATGCAAGTGTTGGACTGGAAATATTGATGGTTATCTTTAAATAAAATTAGAGTATAGTATTAGGAAGCCATCAAGAATTTCGGGTAGGTATGATGTGTGTCAGTGTTAGAAAAAATATATGAAGGACATACACACAGTTCCTGGCAGCGATGTCCCCATGCACAACACTGGCTGTGTGTAAGAAGGCGAGGCCATGAGCCGCCTGCAACGCCAAGTCCACCACCTCTGCCGCCCTCAGGTGACCCCCTCGCTGCTCCTGTAGGTACCTGCACACAGACAAGGTTGTTGGTTAATTAAAATAGATTTGTGCCTGTCGACTGTATAATGGGTTACTAAAACAGGTAAGAAAGAGTTTAAGATCTGAGGAGGGAAGATTCTATGACTGTGTTCTTCCTTCCTGGTCAGAGATGGTCGACACAGTTCTGGTGTCACTGGGAGGTATTCTTGTGCATTTAAGACTCTTACCAACACCACTTCCTTAACAGTTTATTTCTGATTCTGCTCCATTCCTATATTCTTCGGTGTTCTTCATGAAATCTATGTCGATATTAAACAGATATAAGAAACAAAAAATAGGGTATTAATGAGTAGTTTGGAAAATAAATTGTTAAGGAAGAGGTGTTCAGGAACCTCCTTACCTGACGGGAATACTGGCCATTGTCACATAATCACCCGTAAAGGGTGGCCGAAGACAAAACGCCTCCATGTCGCTCTGTCACCCACCATTTCACTGCCCTCCCCCCATCTCACTTCCCCCTTCCTCATATACCTCTCAACTTCATTCCTCCACCTCATCCTCGGTCTCCCCCTCCCTCTCCCTCGCTCTACTTCACCTACATACACCCTCTTAGTCAGTCTTTCATTCTCCATTCTCTCCACATGTCCAAACCACCTCAGTGTATTTCTCCCAATTTTCTCAATGACATCCACATCCACCCCACAACGTTCTTTCACATCATTCGTCAACCTGTCCCTCTTATTTAAATCGACTAAAAACTTATAAGAAAATTTCCAGGATGAATAAAATAATCTAGCGGCGACAAGATAAAATTTGTCATTGTGTTGAAGGAACTACAATATTGGTTGTTAAAAAAGTATTGATATGCAGCGGGAAAAGGCGTTACTGTGTGCAGTTGTGGTGCTGCAAAGGGATTCACAGTTAGTTATAGAAGAGTTTGCCTTTTTTTTTTTTTTTTTTTTTTTTACTGTGACCGTAAATACCATATATTCCCGTGACCCAAAATGATGGGGTAGGTCTTTGTCGGTCTGCCTCTCGTAGTCCTAATCCAGACGTTCACACATCTCACCCTCCACACAAAATTGGCATCCTCCATCCTCTCAGCAAGACCAAAACTTCTCAGTCTACCCCTCCTCATCACAACACCAGTATGCTCCAGTCCTATCCGTCCTCTCATCTCTTCAATCGTATTCCTACCCTGTACCCCAGGCGTCGCATTCAAGGACGCATTACACATCCATCTAATCATTGTCGTTTCTGTACGTTTGAGCCTGAGAATATCCTCTTCCTTTACTGCCCAGGTGGCTCAATCGGTAGAGGTGGCCTGCAGTCCTACCGGACCCAGGTTCAAATCCCTACTGAAGCAGGGAACAGTTTAAGGATTTGAATTTCATTAAAGCAGACTTTACTGATCTACCAGAAGACCCGCCGACATGTCATAAAAATACCCCTGCTAATACCAATACACCAGTCCTGTATGAGACAGTCCTAGCATGTATTCAATATGGACGGTGGGTGTTAGCGCCGAATTGGAGACATGTAGAGGTGTATGGTATGTAGGAGGACTGCTGGGCCTTGATAGCAGACTGTGAAGCCTATGCCCAGAGTCGAGCACAGAAAAAAAAAAAATCTCTACCGTACAGCATTACACTCCTAACACATGCTACATACAAAGATCCCTTAGCACGAAGGGAAAGCCCTTTCAATGTCAGGAGAGGCAACAGCGGTTCATTGCTTTAATCACGGTAGTCCCAACATCTGATATTTCTTGCTTACAGAATTTGACTGGTTCTTCAGAAGGTTCCTACCCTTTTCCAGCTTAGCCGAATATTTAGAATACTGAAGACATTCAAACACTGTATCTGCTGTACATCTAACTTCCCTGCAGATTCAAAATTCTTGTATTTATAGCGTGATAAATTATGGTTTTTCGTCAAGTAAATTCTACCGATTGTATAACACATTTTATTCATTTTGAAAAATTATTCTATTCAGGGGAATATTCTTCATCAGTCTGAAATATCCTCATGACCATCATTTTAGAACCACTAATTTGTAATGAAGCAGTAGGTTTGGTATCACTCTCTTGTTCGAATGCCTGGACACGAGACAGCTTCTGTTACTACTCGCTTTGTGTGTGTGGCTTGTCACATGGCCACTGATCCCAGGCAGGATAAGTTACTAACCATATATCATTCAGTTCTCCTTTCACTTTCCTAATACATTTCTTGATGATATTACCATAATGATATTTTTTGGAACTGTGATAATTTGTTCAAATGAAAACTATTTGGATGATCATTTTCAGTGTATTATGTACTATATGTGCAGACAGCAGTAAGTAGAATGTTAGTTACAGCCATTTTATGTATGCTGCCAACATCTGCTAGTTCATGCTAATTTGCTTTTTTGTGTGTGTCTCCAGCTAAGAGGGGACCACTTTACCATGAAGACTCTCGTGTTCACAAAAATTTACAATTTAACGATTTTAGAGCTACATTTACAGATATATACATTCTTGTAGTAACATACTTAAAGGATCCTTCTGATGTCTTGCTAATACTGCTGCAATTTCAGTTTGCTTTTTAATTACCTGTCCGGGGCGGGGACGGGTATTGTTTTCACTCGGTTTGTCTGTTTGTTCGTTTGTCTGTCTGTCTGTTAATAACTTTACGCAAAAACTACTGGCGCCATTTTGACAAAAATTACAGGGGTGATGGGCTATGGCTTTCTTATCACGTGGTTAAATTTTGGGCCACACTGGGCCAAGACCAAGGCTGTAGGCCCCCAAAAATGAAGAAAAAATGTAGAAAAAAAATCGCCATAATTCCTTTCAAATTCGTCATATCGTCATGAAAAAACCTAAACGTGCATCTTTCAAATCTACATCGAATAACATGTCCCATTATATCAGGGGGTAACCCCCCATTTAGCAGTGGGAGAGTCAGTGTCAGGTGGGTCGGGCCCAAAATTTCAAATGGGCATAAAATCGTCAATTTTCACCCGATTTACTCCAAATTAGATATGTGACATCGTTGACTAGATATCCTGTTGTGTTTATACGTCAGCACTAAAATGACTACCGGGGACAGGTTTGCTGTGTCTTGGCACAGCTTCATGTTGTTTTTGTTTGTTGCAATTTTTAACACCTTTCGAAGTGTTCTAGTATGGCACCTCACTACAAAACTTTCCCATCATGTAGGATATGGGGCTTTACATTGGTGTTGTACCTGTTGTCTTCATCCTTAGTGAAGTGTTGTGTTCTATCCGACAACATTTTTTCTAATGCCATGGGGACAAACTTCATCATTTTAGGAGGAAACATCGAAAATATGAGAAATAAAGAGATGATACTCACTGTTTGAGGTTGTGGTGGTGGCGGTGAAGGGGATAGATGAGGAAGGGAGACGAGTTTTGAGCCAAGGAGAAGCCAAACACAGTGAGGACGTTCCCGTGGTGGAGGTTGAGGAGGTGTGTGCCTTCCCTGTACAGTGCCACCACCTCCTCACGCGGGGCGCCATCCTTCACGGTCTTTATCACCACCTCCTGATCTGGCTCTGGGGAAGCTGAGAAGACAGGATTTTCACCAACTGTTGCAGCAAAGGTCTCAGTAGCAGCATCCTAGTTTCTCGAAGCCCTTACTGCAGTCATATTTCTTCAGCTAAATATTCGCATTTTGGGGGTTGATAAGTATTTGATATTAGTGTCTTAGGATAAAAAGTACAGTATAAATAAGCAGATATATTCACAGTTCAGGCTAAAGAGAGGCTGTGATTATATTGTACCTGGACACTCACGCTGGATCCAGCCCCTCAACACTCGCCCATAGGATCCCTCTTGTACCACAGCAGTGAGACGAACCCTTTGTCGCTCCACCTGTACACACCAGGGAGACGTTGAATAACTTTGGCCCTTGTTCTAGACTTGGTGTTTTCTCTTTCTAGTCCATCAGTTTACTATATATATAAAATTTTAAGAATACAGTGTCATTACCAGTTTATTAATTCTTGGGTAATATGTAGGGGAACTTGAACAAGGAAATGAGAAATTGTGTTCAAAAGCTGGGAGACAGAACACGTGGAATTTCTGTGGGCAGCCCATCACACATAAGGCAGTCGGACTGGCGATGCACAGAGACACCTGTTCTTATAATCTAGTGTAAACTGAGAGAGGAGCAAATTTAGTTACACATGGGAAAATATGGATCAAAATTTGTAGATAAGCTACTGTATTCAGTGTGTGAGCAGGCTGACTGATTATTCTGCTTACAGTTGCCCATCCTCCCGTGTTTTCATCTACTCACCTCCATCTGGCAGAATTTCTCCTGCAGCTCAGCCGTGTTGGGGTCCACAATCACCTCTGACCTGCTGTGGGAGCCGGATGACTGACACGTGTCTCTGCAGCCACTGTCTCTGCTGACTTCACTAACGCCTCTGTCTCTGTTTTTACTGACATCACATACTTTCCTGCAGTCATTGTCTCTGCTGACTTCACTAATGCCTCTGTCTCTGTTTTTACTGACATCATACACTTTCCTGCAGCCTTTGTCTCTGCTGACTTCACTCACACCCCAGCTGTCTCTGTCCTCACTGTCATCATATACATCTCTGTAACCTGTGTCTCGCTTCATATCTAACGTACTCCTGCGGCCACTGTCCTTACTACCATCAAACACGTCCCGCCCGTCACCCTTCCCGCTGCATGGTGTGAGGGACAGGCTGGCAGTGATGTGGTTGTGGGTGTGAGTGTGGGGGAGGGTCAGTGTTCCTGGGGTGTGTGGGGTGATGGGGGTGGGGAGCTTTCTGAGGGAGGCATAGCAGTTGTTGGTGATGGAGGCAGGGAGGGTGTAAGTAGAGTCATTCACCACTGTCTTGCCACTCCTGGGCTTCGTCATCACATCCATCACTCTGAAGTCAAGTACAAATCTAGTTAATAATATGAGCGGATGACATTACCATTTTCATACTCTACTTTGGCCTAAAAAAAATCATCTTTATACTGTATGTTGATTAATGAGTTTTAGCAAGAAATAACATTAGGAAACACAGCTAGTTATGAAGAAGTGCTATGGAAAGGATGCACAGTCACAGTATTGTCTTTTTCTGCCACCTGGCTACGTAAAATAAGCTGCAAAAAGACGAAAATTTGGGCCAAGTTAAGGAAAAGTATTGATGTTTTGCTTTGAGGAATAAGTACAAAACTTCAGGGAGGGATGGAATAACCCCCAGAATAATACTTTCCTGTACCTATGGCAGAAGATGTCAAGTATCTGGGAAAACACGTGTTTACCTTCTCGCCACCCCGTCCTCTCTATGATCAGTCAGTCCACCTATTTTTGATCCCTCATCGAATTAACACAAGAAATCTGATTCAAAGCTCACTGAAATAGGCAATACACCCATTATAAAACTATATATCTCCTTGCTTCGCCCCACTACCCAACATCGCAACCTATTCTGCCCACTGCTCACTGCCCACCCCACCTATGCTGATTGTCTTAAAAAATGACTTCTGTGGTTACCAGATGGCCAACATCATCCATCTACACAGGGTATACTTACCTTGTTGTGCCCCATCATTTGCCACCATCCCACCCAGTCCCACACAGTAATTTCTATTCCCTCATCTAGGTCTGGAGAATATGAAACGATGTCTTAATAACCACTTACGCGCGCGCGCACACACACACACACACACACACACACACACACACACACACACACACACACACGCACACGCACACGCACACGCACACGCACACGCACACGCACACGCACACGCACACAGGCACACACACACACACACACAGGCACACACACACACACAGGCACACACACAGGCACACACACACACACACACACTTTTCATAGCCTATGATGAAGTGATGAGGATGGGAAAACATTGCAGGTTATTGCACAATGATCTTTGCTGTCATATTTCCAGGAACAGTTTCTTTACACAAATCAACAAACACATTAGCCACTTACTCAAGCGTTTTGAGGGCTGTGGTTGTCTTGTGCCTTCTCCTCCTGATGTATACAACGATGCCAATCACTGTGAGGACAAGTGTAAGGCCGGCCAGGACAGGAACCACATAACACACCACCACCTGCCACCACCCTCCACCTCGCTCACCAGAAGGACTCACGTGAGGAGAGTACATTTCAGCTGATTGACCTGACACATGGAAAGGGAATTCATATAACGTTTAGTAATGAAACCCTCACTTTTTCTGAGAACTTGTAAATGATCTTGTACTGAAAAAAATGGAAAAATGAGTTTCTATGGCTATCTGATCTATATCATCTGATTCTTGAAGGACACTCTGATGTAAAACCAAATACACATACCATTCCACCCATAACACAGATGCTTACTGGGTGTACAGGCCTATCCCCGCCTTACCCTACCACCCACCACCAATATAGCACGTCCCTCCCTTTCCATTGAAGATATCCAACTTTTTTCTGCCCGCTTTTATCAGTTTTCCGGCAAGTACTCGTATCCCTTCAAAGAAAACAGTGTCCCTCATGCAACGCCCATTTCACAGGGTGTATTCTGCTTTCCACTCTCCCAGTCTGTCTCACCTACTCATCTCTGACAACCCAAACCATTTTTCCCCACCAAAAGCTCAGTTATGTAGCTAACATTAAAATAATCACTCAATGAATCAAGAACTAACATAAGAGCAATGTATATGTTTTGGTGTAATATTTGATGGCCATAGTGAGTTACACAGATATGAACCTACATACCTCAATAACCAATGCTTGTACAGAATAGGAAAATTTTTGGCACACATCTTCATAGGTATTATCACAATAGATCTTTATTGGCCAACATTGATTAGTTGGACCTTAAGTAACCTGAAAAGACCTAAAATAACCTAAAGCTCGAGTAAACTTGGTATACCGAAAAGACCTATAATAACCTAAAACGCAAGGGAATTAGATATACCGAAAAGACCTAAAACAACCTAAAGCACGAGTAAATTACATATACTGAAAGAGCTAAAATAACCTAAAGCACAAGTAAATTTGGTGTATTGAAAAGACCTAAAATAACCTAAAACAAGAGCAAATTGAATATACCGAAAAGACCTAAATTAACCTACCCCCTAGGGGTAGGGGAGTTGCAAGAATACTCCCCCAGTATCCCTGCATGTCGTACAAGTTGGTGGTGGGTTAGTGACCCACCCCGTAAAAACAACTAACTAAACAAGCGAATAAAGCGCCTCAGACCAGGACGGACTAGACGTTGACGACTAAGGAATGGACAAAGGACATTCTGAGGGTGGGGATATGGAATGTGAGAGGAGTGAATGATGAAGTGAAAGAGAGAGAGATTCTTCAGGTACTTGAGGATGCAAGAGTGGATATATGTGGACTTACTGAAACTAAATGGCAAGGTGAAAGGGTGAGTGAATGGGAATACGGTTTAGGAATATGTGCGGGAGTTAATGAATGACAGGGCAAGAGAGGGAGTATGTCTGACGATAAACAAGAAGTGGATGGAGAATATAAGAGGGTATGGAACAGTGGGTGCAAGGATTGTATGGGTGAGGATGAAAGTAGGTATACAAGCGCGGATGATTGTATGTGCATATGCTCCGACAGTGAACCGAGTGGCAAGAGTGAAAGATGAGTTTTGGGCAAGTGTAGAAGCATGTGTGGACAAATTTGAGAGGTGCGAGAGAGTGTTTTTGATTGGAGACATGAATGGCAAAGTTGGGAATGTACGAGTGGATGGAGTGGTTGGTCAGTGGGGTGTGCCAGCTGAAGTTAATGGGAATGGTAGTGCTTTGGTGGACATCTGTGCTGCTAAGGTGTTGGCAATAGCCAACACCTACTTTCGGCATAAGATGATCCACAGGTATACATGGAGAGTAATGAGGAGGATGGATGGTGAACTTGTTGAACGAAAGGCAATGATAGACTACGTGTGTGTGGATGAGCGAATGAGAAGACAAGTGTTGGATGCAAGAGTGTGGAGAGGGTGGGGGAATGGAGTCTCGGACCATCACTTAGTGATGGCCAAGGTAAAACTGCAAAGAAAATGGGTGAAGAGACGAAGGGGAAGACAGGAGGAAACAGCTCCTGTGAGAAGAGTGGAGACGTTGCAAGATAGTGAGAAAATGGCAAAGTATAAGAGCACAGTCGAAAAAAGATTGGGAAGGTATGAGTTAGAACAGATGGATGGGGTAGAAGACGTATGCAAGATATTCACGGAAGAGATAGGTGCAGGATGTGAGGTGGTTTGTGGAGTAAGGAGGAGATGCAGGGGTGTGCAATGGACAGCATGGTGGAATGATGAGGTGAAAAGAGCTGTGTAACAAAAGAAGAAGGCATATAGTGAATGGCTAGCAAGTAGAGGTAGGAGAGAAGATGAGAGAGAGAAGAGAGAGGTATATGTATGTCTGATGATAAGCAAGAAGTGGAAGGAGAATATAAGAGAATATGGAACAGTGGGTGCAAGGACTGTATGGGTGAGGATGAAAGTAGGTATACAAGCGTGGGCGATTGTACGTGCATATGTGCACATACAATCGCCCACAACTAATCCTTCTGCATACAATGTTAATCTTTTCTTACGTGCATATGTGCACATACAATCGCCCACAACTAATCCTTCTGCATACAATGTTAATCTTTTCTTATGTGCATATGTGCACATACAATCGCCCACAACTAATCCTTCTGCATACACTGTTAATCTTTTCTCTCCGTTGGGCTCCTCTGATCACAACCTTATCACCTTAACCTGTTCTATCACTCTGGTACAGCCTGTGGACCCTCCAAAGAAACGTCGTCTGTGGCACTTTGGAGCTGCAGATTGGGAGGCCTTCAGGCAGTACTTCTTCTATTTTCCCTGGAATGATTATTGATTCCATGGCCGGGAGCCATCTGAGTGTGCCTTACGCATTACGGAGGTTATTCTTTTGAGCATGGAAGCATACATTTCTTCTCGTATCCTTTAACGCAAGAAAGCCTTGGTTTAATCACGCTTGTTCTAATGCTGTCCGCAACAAGGAGAGGGTCTACAAAAGGTCCCGGAGCCAACCCACCCCTGAATCACATCATCTTTACGTTTCTGCCCGGAATCATGCTGTCTGTTCTTCGCTCTGCTAAAAATAAATGCTCTCAACTCTCCAACTCGAGTTCTTCCCACTCCTTCTGGCACCTTGCCAAAAACCTTTCTAACAACTTTACCTCATCATCCTTCCCTCCTCTTTTCTACTCTGATGGTTCTGTAACTATATCTTCTACTGATAAAGCAGATCTCTTCACTCGGACGTTCTCCTCTAATTCCACCTTAGACTATTCCGGTGCTGTTCCTCCATCACTTCACCCCTCTGACTTCCTCATGGCTGACATTCAAATTTCTCCAGCTGATGTATTTTCTGCCATCACTGGCCTCAATACTAACAAGGCATAAGGGCCTGATGGAGTTCCTCCTGTTGCTCTCAAGAACTGTGCTTCTGTGCTTACACCCTGCCTAGGTAAACTCTTTCGCCTTTGTCTATCAACTTGTACCTTTCCTTCTTCTGGAAGTTTGCTCTCATTCAGCCAGTCCCATAAAAGGGTGACCATTCCCAACCCTATAACTATCGTCCAATTGCTTTAACATCGTGTATTTCAAACGTTTTCGAGTCAATTCTTAACAGAAAAATTTTAAGGCATCTTTCCTATCACAGCCTTCTTTCTGACCGTCAGTACGGGTTCCATCAGGGACGCTCCACTGGCGATCTTCTCATCTACCTTTCAGACTCCTGGTCATCCTTCTTTCGGGACTTTGGCGAAAGCTTTGCCACTGCACTTGACATCTCAAACGCTTTCGATCGAGTCTGGTATAAATCTTTCATTTTCAAACTGCCCTCTTACGGTTTCTATCCTATCTGTGCCTTCATCGCTAGCTTCCTTTCTGGTCATTCTATAGCCACGGTTGTAGACGGCCATCGTTCTTCTCCTAGATCTAACAACAGTGGTGTTTCTCAGGGCCCTGTCCTATCACCAACTCTCTTCCTTTTATTCATCAATGACCTTCTAAGCTGTACATCTAACCAATTCACTCATACGCTGATGACTCCACCCTTCACCTTTCCATTCGGTTCTTGCAACGCCCATCTCAGCAGTTACTTCAACAAACAAGGGATGAGGCTATGGCACACCTAATGTCTGACTTGGCTCGTATTTCTGACTGGGGTAAAAATAATCTGGTTGATTTTAATGCATCTAAGACTCAGTTCTTACACCTATCAACCTGACGAAATATTTCACAGGTATACCCACTAATGTTTAATAATATTCAGCTTAATCCTGCATCATCCTTGAACATGCTTGGGGTTTCATTTACTCGGGACTTATCTTGGAATGATTAAATTATATCTCTTGTAAAATCTGCTTCCAAGAGATTAGGTGTGCTAAGCCAACTCCATTCCTTCTTTACCCCTGCACAATTGTTGACTCTATACAGGGGTTTTCTCTGCCCCTGTGTGGAGTACAACTCTCATGTGTGGGGAGGCTCCCCACATACAGCTCTTAATAGGGTGGAGTCAAAGGCTTTTCATCTCATTAACTCTCCTTCTCTGACTGACTCTCTTCAACCTCTGTCTCTTCGGTGCACTGTTGCATCTTTATCTCTTTGCTATTGCTACTTCAATGATCACTGCTTCTCTGAATTGTCTGCATGTATTCCTCCACCTCTACGTCGGGCTCATAGCACCCAGCACACTCTCATCCTTTTTCTGTCCAACTCTCTAATGCAAGCGTTAACCGTTAGTCCCAGTCCTTCACTCACGCAACATGTCAACTCTGGAACTGTCTGCCTCTGTATTTCCTGCTTCCTATGATCTCCAGTTTTTCCAACGCAGTGTTCCAGGCATTTCGAAATGATCGGATCTTGAATTTGGCACTCTCTTGTATTTTGTTTTTCTCTTGGAGGGAGCAGTTATTGCGGGCTCATGGCCTTTGCTTCCTTCTTCCTCACATTAAAAAAAAAAGAAAAGGAGAAGCGAGGTAAAGAGACTGGTGAAGGAGAGTAAGAAGAAAGTGGATGAAGAGTTTAGGAGGAATCTCAGTGTGAAATGGAGGGAGAGTAAGAAATTGTTCTGGAAGGAGGTTAAGAAAGTAAGGCAGTGTGAAAGAGGAAATAGTGGGGGAGTGAAAGATAGGGATAATAGATTGTTGGTGGATAAGAGAGATAAATTGAGGAGATGGAAGGAGCACTTGAGGATCTGTTGAATGTAGAGAGTGAGAGCAGTGCCAGTATAGGTGGCTGGGGAATGGCTAGGAGAAAAAGAGATGAGAGGAGGGAAGAAGAGATCAGTAGGGCGAAAGTAGTGGAAGCAATGAAGATCAAGATGGGAAAGGCCCCAGGAATTCATGAAGTGTGTTGTGAAATGCTGAGGTATGGGGGTAAGATTGTTGTGGAGTGGATATTGAAGTTGTGTAGATTGGCTTGGGAAGAGGGAAGGGTCCAGAGGACTAGAAATCAGGTATAATTGTTCCTTTATACAAAGTAAAAGGGGAGAGAGATGTTTGTGGTACCCATAGGGGTAACTGCCTTCTTAGTATGACTGGAAAAATATATGGCTGAATACTCACTGATAGGGTTAGGCATATGACAGAGGAGCTAGTTGGGGAGGAACAAGGGGGATTTAGGAAGGGAAAAGGGTGTAAAGATCAGATATTGGTTCTAAGATGTTTAGTGGAGAAGTATCTAGAGAAGGGAAAGAAAATGTATGCTGCCTTCATGGACTTGGGGAAAGCTTATGACAGAATAGATAGGCAAGGTATGTGGAAGGTATTAAGAATATATGAAGTGGAGGAGAGTTTGCTGAGTGTTGTGAAGAGTATGTACGAAGGAGCTAGGGCTACGGTGCAAGTGGATGGTGAACTGAGTCAGTTCTTTGATCTCAATATGGGACTGAAACAGGGTTGTGTGATGTCTCCATGGCTGTTTAATATACTGTATACATGGATAGGATTGTAAAGGAGGTGCAAGGTAGGGCAGTGGATGTGGGGGTGGCTCTTATGAATGAGGGTGAGATTTGGAAGATTCCGGTGTTGTTGTCTGCTGATGATACAGTATTGTTGAGTGAAGATGAATGGGAGTTGCAAGGTTTGGTAAATGAATTTGGGACAGTGTGTAGGAGGAGGAATCTGAAAGTTAAAGTAAACAAGAATAAAGTTATGGTGTTTGAGAGGAATGAAGTCACAGAATGTACAGTGAGGTTGGATGATGAGGATATGGAGAGTGTGAATGCATTCAAGTACTTGGGTAGTATGATGAGTAAGGATGGAACTTTGGGGGATGAAGTGCTTGAAAGGGTACAGCAGAGAAGGAAGGTTGTTGGTTCACTGAAAGCAGTGATGAGAAATAGGGAGGTGAGTATGGAAGTTAGAAAGTCACTGCATGATAGTATTGTGATCCCTATCCTGACGTATGGAAGCGAGGCGTGGACCTTGCAAGAGGGGAACAAGTCAAGAGTGAGAGCAGTGGAAATGAGTTACCTGAGAGGAGCATGTGGAGTGACATGGAGGGACAGGTTGACGAATGAAGACGTGAAGGAACGTTGTGGGGTGGATGTGGATGTGGTTGAGAAGATTAGGAGAAATACACTGAGGTGGTTTGAACATGTGGAGAGAATGGAGAATGAAAGACTGACTTAGACGGTGTATGTAAGTGAGGTGGTGGGAGGGGAAGACCGAGGATGAGGTGGAGGGATGGAGTTGAGAGGTATATGAGGGAGGGGGGCGTGAGTTGAGGGAGGGTAGTCAAATGGTGGGTGACAGAGCGACTTGGTGGCGTTTTGTCTGCGGTCACCCTTTGCGGGATTAGGGCGTCGGGCTATAGATAGATAGATAGACAGGTAAATTGAATATACCGACCTAAAATAACCTATAATACAAGTGAATTAAATATACCGAAAAGACCTAAAATAACCTAAAGCACAAGTAAATTAAATATACCAAAAATACCTAAAATAACCTAAAGCACAAATTAGATATACCGAAAATGCCTAAAATGAACTAAAGTAGCTGAAATAGACACAAAATTATCTGCTGAAACAAAACATCAACCAGACGGATTTGGAGGGAGTTGATGCACTTGGGTCTGAAGCTGACTGAAAATAAATCTGAATGGCTAGACCCTTTTTGCTGTGGTCTGACCTAAAATTGTCTATCTATCTATTGCCAGACGCCTTAATCCCGAAAGGAGTGGCCACAAACAAATCGCCTCCATGTCGCCCTGTCAGCTGCCATATCGTTGCCCTACTCCCAGCTCACACCCTCTCTCTCATATATCTAAAATTATGACGACCTAATATTGCCATATCTCCAGCTTGAATGCTGAGTTGCAACAGTTTAATTACTAGAATGTGGTGTCGCGAGGAACTGTCATGGAAAGGCTGCAGAGGTGTAATCTTTTCTGCCACTCAGCTACATGGACTGAGCTACAAGAAGACGAAAACTCTGCCACGTTAGAGTGAAAGGAGTATAGACTGACCCTAAGTTCTGAATGGGTGTGATAAGACCCGGCCTGATGTGACTGAACATAACTAGATTTGTAAACAGATAAATGGACATGGAGTCGATTTGTTTGTGGCCACCCCTTACGGGATTAAGGCCTATGACAATGGATAGATAAATGGGCTAAACAAGATCTAAATAAACATAACTGGAACCAAGTAAAAAGACCTGACCTAACGACGTAAATAATTATCTTGATTCTAAATGACTGCTATGACTTAAATGAGCCTAATTGGACCAGGTGAAGTAATAGGACTAAATTTGCCTAATTAGCCCTTAATTACCCTAAGCTTCCCTAAAGAGACTCAATTAGGCTGGAGACGTGAATGACCTGCCCAAATGACCTTAATGAAGCTGATTAATTAAAACTGTTATACATTAGCAACGTTATACACCTGGGCCCGAATTCTTGACAGTAAGACGCTCCCTAACACCTCTTCCTAAGCGATTTATTTTGCTTGTTACACCCACCAATATTATACACCCACCAACATTATACATTATACACCCACCAACATTATACACCCACCCCACCAACATATACACCCACCAACATTATACACCCGCCAACATTATACACCCACCCCACCAACATTATACACCCACCAACATTATACACCCACCAACATTATACATCCACCAACATTATACACCCACCAACATTATACATCCACCAACATTATACACCCACCAACATTATACACCCACCAACATTATACACCCACCCCACCAACATTATACATCCACCAACATTATACACCCACCAACATTATACACCCACCCCACCAACATTATACATCCACGAACATTATACACCCACCAACATTATACACCCACCAACATTATACACCCACCCCACCAACATTATACATCCACCAACATTATACACCCACCAACATTATACACCCACCCCACCAACATTATACACCCACCAACATTATACACCCACCAACATTATACATTATACACCCACCAACATTATACATTATACACCCACCAACATTATACATTATACACCCACCAACATTATACACCCACCAACATTATACACCCATCACTATGGCGTACCCTTGAGGCAAATCTTGCGTCGCTTGAAGTAAAGTGTGGTGGCTGGTGTGCGTGGTGTGGGTGATGTCACGTTGATGTTAAGGACGACATCCACCTCTGCGCTGCGGGTACCCAGGCAGGGCAGGTCCAGCCTGAAGGTGACGGGGTGGATGGGCACGTTACCAGTGAGGGACACATTGGCAGATGGTGTGGCCATGGCTGAACCTCCACCCTCTGTCTCGTTACGCCAGATGGCCATGTTGTACACCACCTGCAGGACCACAACAATGTAATGTACAAAGCAGCACACACATGACACTGAATTACAGGCATAGTACTGTTTGTTTCGTCAGCTGAGCCAAAGAATTCATACATCTTACTATACTTTTACTCTAGCATGACCTAAAACTACCACCTCTTCTTGTTGAATGTTGGTTTGTAACAATAAATCAACGCTAGAATATGATGCCAGTGACTGAGACATTGACGTAGGGTGTTGCTATATTAACAACAGAAAGTATAAACCACTTCATCAACTGAACCAATATTATCATTCACACTTTTTGACGGCAGTATCTATGCTACTTGGGTTTGTGACAGTTCTCCAGTGAAGTTGTTATTGCTGGTGGGAAATATTTTTGGCGGACTCAAGTCTTTGTGATACATGATGGCCTCAGGAATTGGACTAACTAGTTTAGGGCCAGATCCAGAGAAAAGGGATATTTTAGTTACAGTCGCTTTCCTCTCCCTTTTGAATGTGCACATCCATTTGTAACCAGTCCTGCTGTATTTCCTTGCTCATGTTTTTGGGTGCTCACAACCGCTCAGGAATGGTAAGAGTCTGGAAGCATGAGCATTTCTATCTACTCCTGCCCAGTGTACTTCTCTATCTGTCTATCTATAGCCCGACGCCCTAATCCCGCAAAGGATGGCAACAAACAAAACGCCTCCAAGTCGCTCTGTCACCCACCATTTGACTGCCCTCCCGCCAAATCACTCCCCTCATCCAGTGTATTTTTATAAGTAGTAATCCTAGACAGGAAGATGGCCATTCTGGGTGATGCCACGCCTAGTGTTGGTTCTAGCCTTCCGGGGGCCCTAAAAAGGACTATATTGAACGCCTCCCTGAACTACCCCATCTGCGTTTTACATATACCCCTTTTACTCTAACTTGGCCTAATATTACCATCCTCCAAACTTAAATGCTGAGTTCGAGCAAAAGAATGACACCAGAGTTGATGGACAGTCACGGAGAAGTGCTATGGAAATGATGTAGAACCGTAGTATTGTCCTTTTTCGCAATGGGCTGCGGGGATTATGCTGCAAAAGGACGAAAATCTGGGCCAAGTTAAGGTGAAGCCGTACGGTGTCAAGTGAAATCATATACGCATATTAAGAGAGGCCAGTAGCAAAACACTGATACACGATACACGAAAGTATGAAAAAGAATATTAAAATCTTGCAAGTCGTGGTCCCCAAAATTGTTAGATTAGACCAAAACCCTTTAGAGTGCCTCATATAACATGCATATTTCAAGTATTGCTTAGAAATAGGGAATAATAAACGAACTATAATATCCTTCGGTGGATTTTTCGTACAATAGTTGTTTTTTCTGAATGACTTTGGTTATGGTAAAGCCCATATCAGGCAAGAAACTATTATTATTAATTTTATTATTATTATTATTATTATTATTATTATTATTATAGTTGTTGTTGTTCTCAGTAATAGTAGTAGTAGTAGTAGTATGCATTTTGATCTGAACTTATTTTCTGATATAGTAAAATTTAGAAAATATTTTCATTGAGGGCCCCCATAGAAACAGAGTGCTCCAAAGCCATCACCTGTATCGTTTGTACCCATAACCAGCAATGACCACGGCTCCGAAACAAAAAATATATATATCGTGAACTGAGTGACCACCATCGTAATAGGACGTGTGATGATAATGTTGTTGGTTAGTGTTGCCCATATACTGTTGTGGGCAGTGACATGAGTTCTGAAAGGACTGTGAAAACAAAATTATTGAAGAATAGGTATACATTAATAAAAAAGGTCACCAGTCTGAATGGGTTAATATATGTGGTAGTAGGAATGTAAAGGCAGGAACAGGAAAGCATAGACAACTACAAGCAGAATGCCAGGCTAAGTCATTCAGTCATTTGAGCTTTCTAGATTCTCGAGTCAATGTCACATGCCAGATCAACCTCACGAACTGAATTTCATATCGCCTACGAGACCGAGATATCTTTCTAAATCCACTCTGCTCGTCGCTATGTAATCCCTTTCACCATCGTTAACCACAGTTCTGTTATACATACACTTTCCCCATTACCCAGGGCTGTGTAGTACCCTTGCAGCTTCAACACACCATTTTATTAATCCTTTCTCATTATAACCACATAATTACGCTTCTTTTTCTACTTTGCGTATTATCCCTTTTTATTTATCGGTGTATGGGTATGCTAATTCCTGCATTATAGCCCTAGTACTGTATATAATGGTTAGGAAGGATCTCTTATGTATTGTCTCGCAGTTATTATGATGCATTATGAATTATTATATAGCTCTACTTCTTTAAGCAGTGGTGTCCATTTTTATCACTCATGCTGATTACATTTATCTGTCCACCAACTCTCCCCATCTAACTCTAGTTGCCTATCAGTCTTTATCTATCAGTCTATCTAATCTATCTCTCTGTATATCTGTTTATTAATTGCATGTCATCACTTCCTGTAAGGGGTGGGTTCAAATACTATCTCCTCTGCCACCTTAGACAACAACTGGTGCATAAAGATGGTACCGTATCCTCAAGCGTCATAAATCAGTCCCGTAAATAATTGTTATAGTGTAAATACTCACGGGCTTCCTGGATAGTGCCTGCCATGTGAAGTAGAGCTGGTGAACCTGGGCTGGCACTGGCACCCTCCAATTCATGGCATAGTTGTTCACCACACCCTCACGCACGTAGTACAGTTCTGCCGTCAGCCCTGCACCAGACACATCACTTGTTTTACACGGTGTGGTAGAAAAGGGAACACACACACACACACACACACACACACACACACACACACACACACACACACACACACACACACACACACACACACACACACACACACACACACACACACACACACACACACACACACACACACACACACACACACACACACACACACACACACACACACACACACACACACACACACACACACACACACACACACACACACACTTGGTCGTTTTCTCGCTTACTAAAGACTTTTGTTTTATCATTTTAATTCTTGTTAACATCAAACTACTATGCTGATCTTTGGAACATTCTCTCTCTCTCTCTCTTTCTCTCTCGTGTGTGTGTGTGTGTGTGTGTGTGTGTGTGTGTGTGAGAGAGAGAGAGAGAGAGACAGAGACAGACAGACAGACAGACAGACACACAGACACACAGACAGAGACAGAGAGACAGACAGACACAGACACAGACGGACAGACAGACAGAAACAGAGATACAGATAGACAGACAGACAGACAGAAACAAGAAAGACAGACAGAGACAAAGACAAAGACAGAGATCCTTTTCTTCCTCAGCCAAAACAAGTGGGATGAGGGGTTGCAAAGACGGGATGACAAAATACCAAATTCGAGCAATATCAATAGAGTGCCAAGTATTTAGGTCACACACCCATTCACTCACCATTTAAGGCTTCAGAATTTTCGGTTTCCATCTCACTGGCCAAATATTCCACGCCAAACTATCCAGAATGAATTTGAGAGAGATATCATTCCACCAAGTGTGAGTTTGTAGAAAGTGTTTGCCTTCCTTGTGTTGCGTATATCTCAATAAATGCTTCATACATCCACATCTATTCCTCATCACTTCTTTTGCTTCCTCAGCTTCTATATCTCGCTTATTCAGACATTCGCTAACATTATCCTCCAACCTTCCTCTTGGCCTTCCATGTCCTCTACTACGCTCAGACTCACTCTTTTATACTACTTTTCACTACCCATGTAACATAAATTCTCTTTACCTAACCATGCTTCCCCAACACACTCTCTTCTATCATGTGTTCAGCAAACCCTTACTCCATGTCCTTCACGAATCTCTGTCTCTTATCCTATTTATTCTAAGCATTGGTATGATAGGAGTAGACTGTAGCACCAGTCGAGCAGGGCAGTACTCCCGAGGTGGATGGAAAGCTGATGACAGGGAGTGCTGGAGCTCCCGTTTCATCAGCCCTCAGGACTAGTTCCTGACCATCCACCTTTGCTGAACTTTTTCAGTGTCTCAGTTACACAGAGAGTAGGCCAGCATGCTCTCCAGTACAAATTTCTCTAACTATCTTCACCAAACTACATGCACAGTACACACTACACTTCCTATTCAAAATTTACCCAAAATGGCGTCGTTTTACCAAGCCTCGGAGTCCCCAGGGGGGGGGACCATAAATGCCCCCACCATCTGCCCCTCTCCCGGTGACGACTCAAGATGCCTGGAACCACTGTCTGACTCTCTTCTTCTTCATTTCTGCAACATTCGCGGCCTTTCCTCTAACTTTCGCTCCGTTGAGCACCACCTCTCCTCCTCTAAACCTCACCTTCTTTTTCTAACGGAGACTCAGCTGTCTGAGGCAACTGACAGCAAACCCTTTTCTGTATCCTCCTACTTTCTCTATACTCATTTCAAAGCCAAAGGTGGCTGTTGTGTATATATACGCAACGACATATCTTGCTCTCGTGTTCCTGAACTTGATTCTTCTGAATTCTCCACACTCTGGCTTCGGCTTTCCTGTCATTCTCTGACTAAATATATCTGTGCTGTTTACTTATCCCCTAATTCTACTGACTATCAAAAATTCTTCGACTATCTTACTTCTACGATGGAACACATTCTATCCATTTCTCCTTTCTCTGAAATCTCCATTCTTGGAGATTTCAATGTTCACCACCACCTTTGGCTCTCCCCTCCTTTCACGGATCCACCTGGTGAACAAGCCTACATCTTTTCTATCCTTAATGACCTAGAGCAGCTTGTACAGCACCCTACCCGTATCCCTGACCGCCTTGGAGAGAGCTCCAACATACTTGACCTCTTCCTCACAACTAATCCTTCTGCTTACTCTGTTAATCTTTTCTCTCCGTTGGGCTCCTCTGATCACAACCTTATTACCTTAACCTGTCCTATCACTCCGGTACGGCCTGTGGACCCTCCAGGGAAACGTCATCTGTGGCATTTTGGAGCCGCAGACTGGGAGGCCCTCAGGCAGTACTTCTTTGATTTTCCCTGGAATGATTATTGCTTCCATGGCCGTGAGCCATCTGAGTGTGCCTTGCGCATTACGGAGGTTATTCTCTCGGGCATGGAAGCATACATTCCTTTCTCATATCCTTTGACTAATGCAAGAAAGCCTTGGTTTAATCACGCTTGTTCTAATGCTGTCTGCAACAAGGAGAGGGCGTACAAAAGGTACCGGAGCCAACCCACCCCTGAATCACATCATCTTTACGTTTCTGCCCGGAATCGTGCTAAGTCTGTTCTTCGCTCTACTAAAAATAATTTCATCCATACTAAATGCTCTCAACTCTCCAACTCGAATTCTTCCCGCTCCTTCTGGCATCTTGCCAAAAATCTTTCTAACAACTTTACCTCATCATCCTTCCCTCCTCTTTTCTACTCTGATGGTTCTGTAGCTATTTCTTCTACTGATAAAGCAGATCTCTTCGCACAGACTTTCTCCTCCAATTCTACCTTAGACGATTCCGGTGCTGTTCCTCCATCACTTCCACCCTCTGACTTCCTCATGGCTGACATTAAAATTTCTTCAGTTGATGTATTTTATGCCATCACTGGCCTCAGTACTAACAAGGCATATGGGCCTGATGGGGTCCCTCCTGTTGTTCTCAAGAACTGTGCTTCTGTGCTAACGCCCTGCCTAGGCAAACTCTTTCGTCTTTGTCTGTCAACTTGTACCTTTCCTTCTTGCTGGAAGTTTGCTCTCATTCAGCCAGTCCCAAAGAAGGGTGACCACTCCCAAACCTCCAACTATCGTCCAATTGCTTTAACGTCCTGTATTTCAAAAGTTTTCGAGTCAATTCTTAATAGAAAAATTTTAAGGCATCTTTCCTATCACAACCTTCTTTCCGATCGTCAGTATGGGTTCCGTCAGGGAGGCTCCACTGGCGATCTTCTCACCTACCTTTCAGACTCCTGGTCATCCTCCTTTCGGGACTTTGGCGAAAGCTTTGCCATTGCACTTGACATCTCAAAGGCTTTCGATCGAGTCTGGCATAAATCTTTAATTTCCAAACTGCCCTCCTACGGTTTCTATCCTTCTATCTGTGCCTTCATCGCTAGCTTCCTTTCTGGTCGTTCTATAGCCGCTGTTATAGACGGCCATCGTTCTTCTCCTAGATCTATCAACAGTGGTGTTCCTCAGGGCTCTGTCCTATCACCAACTCTCTTCCTTTTATTCATCAATGATCTTCTAAGCTGTACATCTAACCCTATCCACTCATACGCTGATGACTCCAACCTTCACCTTTCCATTCGGTTCCCGCAACGCCCATCTCAACAGTTACTTCAACAAACAAGGGATGAGGCTATGGCACACCTAATGTCTGACTTGGCTCGTATCTCTGACTGGGGTAAAAATAATATGGTTGTCTTTAATGCATCTAAGACTCAGTTCTTACACCTTTCAACCCGACAAAATCTTCCACAGGTATACCCACTAATGTTTAATAATATTCAGCTTAATCCTACATCATCCTTGAACATGCTTGGGGTTTCATTTACTCGGGACTTATCTTGGAAAGATCATATTACATCTCTTGTAAAATCTGCTTCCAAGAGATTGGGTGTGCTAAGCCAACTCCGCTCTTTCTTTACCCCTGCGCAATTGTTGACTCTATACAGGGGTTTTATCCGCCCCTGTGTGGAGTACAACTCTCATGTGTGGGGAGGCTCCCCTCATACAGCTCTTCTCAATAGGGTGGAGTCAAAGGCTTTTCGTCTCATTAACTCTCCTCCTCTTACTGACTCCCTTCAACCTCTGTCTCTTCGCCGCACCGTTGCATCTTTATCTCTTTTCTATCGCTACTTTAATGGTCACTGCTCCTCTGAACTGTCTGCTTGCATTCCTCCACCTCTACGACGGGCGCGTAGCACCCGTCTGGCAGCAGACTCTCATCCTTTTTCTGTCCAACTCTCTAATGCAAGAATTAACCGTTACTCCCAGTCTTTCATTTATGCAACAGGTCAACTCTGGAACTGTCTCCCTCTGTCTGTATTTCCTGCTGCCTATGATCTCCAGTCTTTCAAACGCAGTGTGTCCAGGCATCTCAAAATGATCGGATCTTGAATTTGGCTCTATATTGTATTTTGTTTTTCTCTTGGAGGGAACTGTTACTGCGGGCTCATGGCCTTTGGTTCCTTCTTCCTCGCATAAAAAAAAAAAAAAACTAATTAATTTTCTTTTCTACGGATCTCACACCATTCCCAGGTCCCATTCCCATACGTTGTTCAAGGCAAAATAACGACACAAATATGAAACAGAGAGAGCTTTTAATCTAATCAGTCCGAGAAGTAATTTGTTTTATTATTATTATTATTATTATTATTATTATTAACGCCAATGTTATTCAACTTACAAGACATAACTTGTGATGATGGTTCAGCTGAAGGTGTTAGAGAGAGAGAGAGAGAGAGAGAGAGAGAGAGAGAGACAGAGACAGAGACAGACAGACAGAGACAGAGACAGACAGACAGACAGACAGCGAAAGAGAGGGAGTGAAACTACGCGGCGTGGGAGGGGTAAGCAGATGAGAAAGAAAGGGGGTCATGGGAAAGGAGTGTGTTGATGACACACACACACACACACACACACACACACACACACACACACACACACACACACACACTACCACAACACCAGCTAAGAAGTACCATCACTACCACCCACACACCATTCCTTCCTCTCACCCCCCCACCCAGACATCACCAAGTATCACCACCTTGACACCACCACAATCTAGACACTATCACCACCACTTTCACATCACCACCATCACCTATACATCACCATCACCACCCAGACACACCAAACAGACAACAGCACCTTGACACCCTCACCATCTCAACACTATCACCACCACCCTCACACCACCCCCACCTAGAAGAAACCATCACCACCATCAAAACACTATCATCACCATCTAAACCCTGTCATCACCACCAGGTAGAAATGACCATCACCACCACCCAAACACCACCATTACCTCTATCCAGAAGTCAGCTTCACCATTCACTAAGGCATCTGAAGCTTATTTCTATAATTCACTACAGGCTTGATTCGGGAATATTCTTATGGGTAACATCAATCTTACCAGCCTTGATAAAATAGAGTTCTTAAATGTGCATAGTTGTTTGTGCCAATGTATACTTAGTGATATAACATGCATGTCCATCCTATTTATCGTATGACACTTGTGCGAGAAATGAGACTAAATTAGGAAGAGGGATTCATTTTGGCACAAAGATAAGATGATGTCACGCTTACCTAACAATCTAGTGACTTCCGGCTGGGTGAGGTAGAGGTTGAAGTTGGCAGTGACGGCAGGTAGAAAGGACAGGGACCCCAGCACCGTCACCACTAACACGAGTAGCACACCACCCATCATCAGCATCATCATCATTATACAAGTCATATTCCGTCCATCATCATCATCATCATCATCATTATACGAGTCATATACCGTCCACCGTCATCATTATCATCATCATCATCATCACTCGAGTCGCACGTTATCCATCATCATTATCATCATCATTACTCCAGTCACACACCACCCATCATCACCACACTCTGCACACCATCCAAGCACTTCCCAGTTTCTGTACATGTACACAAGTTAACTTCCCAATTTGATATAACACTTCTGAATGACTGCAAGAGCCTGATCATGAGAACCTTTCCAGCACGGCACAGCGAGTGGCCCAGTGACGGTACTGCCACAGCGACACACACACGTCCACACAGCCCGGCAGCCCGGACACGACTGAGGGGAATGTGGAAATTTAGTGCTGACCCCGACGCGACGCCCCTCATCCTGGCCCATCAGGCACGGTATTGTATGGGAGTGTATTAAACCCACGACACCTCCAAGGCGACTTGCTGGCTTGAGTGTTTCGTGCTGATCTCACCCAAGGAGGACATCTAGAGTGTAGGTTCAAGCCCCACTGATTGCCGGGCTTTTTTTTTATGCGAGGAAGAAAGAACCAAAGGCCGTTAGCCCGCAATTATTGTTCCTTTCAAGAGAAAAACAAAATACAAGAGAGAGCCAAATTCAAGATCCGATCATTTCGAGATGCCTGGAAAGACTGCGTTTGAAAGACTGAACATCATAGGAAGCAGGAAATAGGCCTACAGACAGAGGGAGACAGTTCCAGAGCTGACCTGTTGCACAAATGAAGGACTGGGAGTAACGGTTAACTCTTGCATTAGAGAGTTGTAGGATGAACGTTCTCAGGCTAACGTCAGTCCTCAAAAAATAACCAAACCCACACCGGATCACTGCCAACTTCAACTTCCTTCTGTTTCACCGTCTATCCCATGTCTCTGCCCTGCCCTTCTATTCGCCCTCCTATGAATTCATCCTTTACAGAATGGGAGTAAAGCATACCCACGTCCCACACAATCCTAGGTCAGTGTTTACGGCCACAGACACCAACACTTATGCCCACCCACTCTGTCTCAACACACCCAAAACTCACCCTGCCTTGCCCACCTTGGTATTGTATAAAATGGAAGTGTACGAAGCTAAGGTCCTTTTCCACGCAAGTCTGTGGTTATTTTTTACGGCCCAAGTAACGCATGTTATTGAAAGTTATATCCAACCCGTCCAGTTATCTATATATCTGAAGCTTAGTAAATATAAAAATATCTTGGAATAACAGGAATAAATTATATAAGACGCTCTCAGTATAAAGTGGTTAAGCTTGACAGCGCCATGGAGAGAGAGAGAGAGAGAGAGAGAGAGAGAGAGAGAGAATTTACTGAGTATAACGGTCTTGAACTTAGGTGAAATCTACTCTCAATGTTCAGTCTACATGAACGTGCTGTACTCTTCAACACACACACACACACACACACACACACACACACACACACACACACACACACACACACACACACACACACACACTTCTGTCATTTGGCATCTCCTGTAAGTCAGCTACTTATAATCAGTTTATAGGTTAGTAAACTGGTGGAGAACACAGTACAGTAGTACCGTAATACAACATTCTGAGGTAACTCCACTGCAGACACGACATCCACCTTCATCCATCTGTGTGTGTGTGTGTGTGTGTGTGTGTGTGTGTGTGTGTGTGTGTGGTGGTTGACGAAGACACCAGGAGCCTGCAGACTCAACATGAGCGGTGTCAGGATTGGATGGGTGATGGCGATGGTGGTAATGGTGATAGGATGGGTGGTACTGATGGGCTTGTTGGTGGTGGTGATGGCGGTGGCAGTGGTGGGCATGGTAATAGTAGTGGCGATGGTAACAGCGATAGCGATGGTGGTGATGGTAGTGGTAGAGGTGATGGTGATTGGAAGGATGGTGGTGTCAGTGATGATAATGATGGTGGTGGCAATGGAGGAAATGGTGGTTGTAGTAATGGTGGTACCAGTAATGAGAATAGTTGTGATGGTGATAATGGTGGTGGTAGAGATGGTGATAATGGTGGTGGTGGTGATAGTGACAGTGATGGTGATAATGGTGGTGGTGGTGATAGTGGCAGTGATGGTGATAATGGTGGTGGTGGTGATAGTGGCAGTGATGGTGATAATGGTGGTGGTGGTGATAGTGGCAGTGATGGTGATAATGGTGGTGGTGGTGATAGTGGCAGTGATGGTGATAATGGTGGTGGTGGTGATAGTGGCAGTGATGGTGATAATGGTGGTGGTGGTGATAGTGGCAGTGATGGTGATAATGGTGGTGATGGTGATGGATAAATGTGTGTCCTGGGATGGTAAGGGTATTGACAAGTGAGGCTGGACTCCTGTAACCCAACACCTGAGGGTCGGGTTGGCACCTGTAGGGGGACCAGGAGCCATATTTACAAATCGTCGGGAACTTGGAATGAATAAGTCTGCTTGTTTATAATTACCTTCACTTATACAGTTACCACACACATACAAACCAGAGTGAATATACTTGAGTTTACAGTGTGCATAAGACTGTTTGTTTACACTTATACTGACTCACAGAACTTTCATATATTTGACAACCGAACATCTAGTCTGTGTATAAGATTTCTTGTTTGTCTATACTTTTGCATTCACTCCTACAGTTACCATACACTGCACAAATTGAAGTGAATGAATATATATAAAGAAATTAAACCAAACCATTTCTGATAACAACAAACCCTATCAAGACTTGCAGTGAAAATTGCGTAAGATCCTTGATAAATACGAACTCAGCCTCTGTGAAAGATGGCCTGATAGTGTTCGTGGGTGTGTTGGGTTTCGGGGCAGGACAAGTGGTGGAGAGAAAGGTTTGGTGAGGCAATGGAGGGAGACGCTGAGCTCAGAGGTTTGAGATGAAGGATTTGGTAGAATTATAGCGACTGTTAAAGATGGCAGTAAGGTAGTTTATTAGGAAATGAACACAAAGCAACGGTATCTAAAGTGGCCATATATTAGCTATGGAAGGACAGACGATCAAGTGGTTTTCGTACAGGATAGCAAGCAGTATCGAAATTTATAAAAGAATGAAAAAAGCACACGTATCAAATGAACCGTATTGTGTCCCTGCACCTCGCCGTGGGAAGGACCCTAGTCTGATCTCGATGAGGCGCTGTCTACCACAAGGGGACGCCGGTACCCTACACGGTGTATGTACTGTACTGTGCCTGTAGGACGGCCCCACAGATTGTTTGCTTACCTGTAGTCGACGGGTTTGGTCCACCAGACAGACCATAGTTAAGCAACAACTATGTGCTGGCTCATATACTGCTGGGATTAGGAAGCCTACCAACTCATATTCCTTAGCAGGCCCGTAGCCAGGGGCAGTTCGAGAGCGTCGGACGTCCCCCTAACCTACCTAAAACTTTGACACGGTCTGTATTCTATTATCAGTGCAATAAAGTCACTCTCCGTTGTTCTTAAGTTTTGTGCTGCTCCTCAACGTCGCTCATGCATACATCTAGACACCTATAGCAAGCTTCAAGACCTAGAGAAGGCCTTGGCAAGCATCCAGCGACCTTAGACCAGACAGCTGTTACGCAAGTCCAAATTCAGCAGATCCCCCTCCCCTTCTACGAAAAGTCTGGCTACGGGCCTGTTTAGTAATATAGTGTATTAGTCGCATTATGCGTTCGTATAGTCCTTTAAAATACTTATACCGTTGTATAATTGATTAACTAACATTATTATATTTTCCTTTATTGTTACAACTTAGCATTCAAGATGGAGAGATGACAATTATAGGCCACGTTAGCGTAAAAAGAGTATAGCACCGATGAACACCAACACGATTGGTTTCTCAGTCGTTAGGGTGTTGGTCTGTACGCTTAACGATGTAGTGTATTCCCGCTGGTGTAGGAGACTTCTTTAAACCTCTTCCTTATAATTATATATTTTTTTTTTATGCCTTTAATGTTCACTTTGTTTTTATCACTAGCATATTAAAGGAGAGGGACGCCTTCACGTGGTGGCACCGATATAACCAGGCGGCTTAGCTGCCTGGTTATGCAAATGTCCCTCAGCAGAAACTTCTCTGTGCCCCTAGAAGGATGGTGGTGGACTGTGCAAGAAAGGCAACTCAAGTCTGCAGTCCAATGGGTTCACGTTTTAGATAACCCTAAGATACTACTGCTATTACAACTACGGTACTACTACTACTACTACTACTACTACTTATTATTATTATTATTATAACTTTCTTCTTCTTCTACTTCTTCTTTTGTTACTATACTAAACTTGTTACTACTACTTCTACTACTACTACTATTACAACTTGTTACTTCTACTACTGTACTACTACAACAACTTCTGTTACATCTATTACTAATAAAACTTCTCTTACAAATGCTACTACTAGTACCACTACCTCTATCTCTACCACCACTATAACTACTACCACTACCACCACCACCACCACAAATACTACCACTACCACCGCCACCGCAGGAACAGCAATTATTAATACTAGTAGTAGTACTACTACTACTACCACTCCCACCACCCCCACCACTGCTCCGACTACTACTGTTACCACGACCACTGGCACCACCACGATCACAACTAATACTGCAGTTACTACTGAGACTAATATTTTTAGCCTACTGCTACTACTACTACTACTACTAGTACATACATCACTACTACTGCTACTATCACTACCACTACAACTACATCCATCACTACTACTACTACTACTACTACTACTACAAGCCCTTCACAACAACAAGGGCACATTTCCGTCTATTCTTGCCCCTCAGAACTACTACACTCCATGCAGTAAACACGTCTTGTAGTACAGGCGTAAGTGAAGGCTTTAGCTGACACACAACTTCCTTCTAAACTAAATAAATAAATAAAATGATCTGGAATTTCAAGACCAAGGCACGAAAGACAGGGTGGTCCATTCATAGCACTCCTCTTCCACTGCACTGGGTGATTCTTGTGTTATTGATATCTTGCAACGTGTATTAGTATGTATCTTGCAGCATGTATTATCTTGCAACATGTATTAATATATATATCTTGCAACATGTATTATCCTGCAACATGTATTATCCTGCAACATGTATTATCTTGCAACATGTATTATCCTGCAACATGTATTATCCTGCAACATGTATTAATATGTGTCTTGCAACATGTATTATCCTGCAACATGTATTATCCTGCAACATGTATTATCCTGCAACATGTATTATCCTGCAACATGTATTATCCTACAACATGTATTATCCTGCAACATGTATTATCCTGCAACATGTATTATCCTGCAACATGTATTATCCTGCAACATGTATTATCCTGCAACATGTATTATCCTGCAACATGTATTATCTTGCAACATGTATTATCCTGCAACATGTATTGATATGTATCTTGCAACATGTATCATCCTGCAACATGTATTATCCTGCAACATGTATTAATATGTATCTTGCAACATGTATTATCCTGCAACATGTATTAATATGTATCTTGCAACATGTATTATCCTGCAACATGTATTAGTATGTATCTTGCAACATGTATTATCCTGCAACATGTATTGATTCCTACTCACCCTGCCACACCCACGCCCACACCAGCAGTTTCTCCTGTGTTGTGGTGAAGGAAGTCAGTGTTCTCCATATCTATCCTGCATCATAATTCATTTCCTACTCCCAGTGCCATATCCGCGCCCACACCAGCCGACTGTGCCCTCCCCGGATCATATAAGATACTGTACGTGAGTCTAGAGAAGCGCTATGTAAGGTCCACCCTGTATAAGGCATAGAAGAGGCTGTTAACGGGAAATAGGCCACAAAAACTAGTAACGAAGAAGTGCAAGGGAATCTCTTAGGTTGATTTGATTATGAGACCGGGAGATACCAACTGGGGAAAGAGATACAGTAGTTGCATCTCTCTCTCTCTCTCTCTCTCCCTCTCTCTCTCTCTCTCTCTCTCTCTCTCTCGGGGGTGGAGTCAGTAATTAACCTTCCGTGAGTCTACCCTGCCACACCCATACAAAAATTACTGTAATTAATCAAACTGAAAGCCAGATATTACCCACGATACAAGATCTTTATTTGTAGCGCATAAGACATCCAGACAATTATCATTTTTACCCCAAACTACTGCCCAGAATCTCCTTTGTTATGATTCGAATGGTTCCTGTTATTTGTTTTTGGTACGTGAACGAGCTGTGTTATTGAGATGGACCTCAATATGAAGCACATTGTATTAGCTCCCATATTCCTCATGTGATGTGATACCAGAATACTTCATGTGTGTGTGTGTGTGTGTGTGTGTGTGTGTCCTCTAATACACATGCCAATGGTAACAATGTAATCAGCGGGCAGGCAGGGGCAACGGTACACACACACACACACACACACATAAATCACTCATTGTGGCTGTGACAGGGGTTCACTGAGACCTGAGACTGGGTAGGGGTGAGGGGGTAAGGGCACAGGGAGAGGGAGAGGGAGAATTATTAGTGTAGGGGAACCTCCAGTGACAGTATCAACTAACTTCATGGGCAACGTTTTCAATTGCATGGGGAACGTTTTTAACTTCATTGACAACGTTTTTAACTTCATGGACAACGTTTTTATCTTCATGGATGACTTTACCTTCATGGACAACGTTTTTAACCTCATGGACAACGTTTTTATCTTCATGGACAACCTTTTTATCTTCATGGATGACTTTAACTTCATGGACAACGTTTTTATCTCCATGGACAACGTTTTTACTTCATGGACAACGTTTTTATCTTCATAGAGGACTTTCACTTCATGGGCAACGTTTTCAATTGCATGGGAAACACTTTTGACATAGATTTTCCTTCCTTAATACTGACAGGAAGAATATACACATACCTAAGCGACTGGATGGACTAAATCAATTGTCGTCTTTACCCCTGCACAGCTGATGATTATTTTTACAAGGGTCGTCTTTGCACCTGTGTGGAGTACAATTCTCATGTAGGGGAGTTAATCGCCTCAGCCAACAATAGTACTTAAAATATAACACGCTCTTGCTCCGTGAGAGCAAGGCAGTCCTCCCAGGCTTGGAGATCGTGTACCATATGTCATCATTGCTGGAGCCAAGGGGACGCCGGCATATGAGAAGGCTGAGGTGGGTTTGGTTAGGTTAGATTAGCCTAGGAAGGGTTAGGTAAGCTTAGATCAGGAAAGGCTAGGTAAAGTAAGGTTAGAAAAGGCCAGGTTAATTAGGAAAGGCAAGGTAATATTAGGATAGCCCCTTAACATGGAAAGCACCTCCAATGTGTCATTATTCCTTGGAGGGATTTGGTTTCTCTCTCTCTCTCTCTCTCTCTCTCTCTCTGAAGGAGTTTTGTTAATTGGGGGAAGTGATATGTGCAGTGGGTAGGGATAGAGCTAGTTTGGGGGCAAGGGTATGGAGTGGTTGGAAAAAATATGGAGAGATGTTGGTCCTCTTAACAATGAAATGAATCCCTCCCTCTGTGCTAAGGGGTCTTGTATGCAGCATGTGTTAGGAGTGTAATGCTGTGTGGTAGTGAGCAGCATGTGTCAGGAATGTAATGCTGTATGGTAGTGAGCAGCGTGTGTTAGGAGTGTAATGGTGTATGGTAGTGAGCAGCATGTGCCAGGAGTGTAATGCTGTATGGTAGTGAGCAGCATATGTCAGGAGTGTAATGCTGCATGGTAGAGAGCAGCATGTGTTAGGAGTGTAATGGTGTATGGTAGTGAGCAGCATGTGTTGGAAGTGTAATGCTGTACTGTAATAACACTGGGAGTAAAGGAGGAGGATATTCACAGGCTAAAATGTACAGAGATGAGAATGATTGGCAGGATGTGAGAGGAAGGATGTGGCTTAAGTGAATTATTTATGAGACTATGGCTTCATTCTCACCAACAAGGATAGGATAAAAGCTAGGAAGGATGAATATGATGCATAAAAATCAGAAAACAGCAAGGATGAATAAGATAAATACAGATCAGGACGTAAGGATGAAAAAGATGAATACAAATCAGAAGACAGCAAGGATGAATAAGAAATCTCCGGAGAGAAAGAATTGTTTTCGTAAGCTTGCAGGGTAAATCTGCAGTTTGGGAAAGTCATGGTTAATTATGTGTGTGTGTGTGTGTGTGTGTGTAATTCACCGGGTCGGTCAGGATCACTTGATGGTCGTGATCGTCAGCTTTTTACCCTCCCGGAAGGGAGCTGAGAGCTCATATAGTCCGATCTAAGGGCAAGGCTGTGACCATCACACACGCACACACCCATCCTCTCTTGCTCAAGGGGGACAGTAACCACCCACTTCGTCAGTGAAACTTTTCGCATCCTGCGCGGGGCGCGAACTCCCGTCCACCAGATGGCAAGCGAGAACGCTACCACTGAGCCAGCTAGCGGTGTGTGTGTAATTCACCGGGTCGGTCAGGATCACTTGATGGTCGTGATCGTCAGCTTTTTACCCTCCCGGAAGGGAGCTGAGAGCTCATATAGTCCGATCTAAGGGCAAGGCTGTGACCTTCACACACGCACACACCCGTCCCCTTGCTCTAGGGGGACAGTAACCACCCACTTCGTCAGTGAAACTTTTCGCAACCCGAGCGAGGCGCGAACTCCCGTCCACCAGTTGGCAAGCGAGAACGTTACCACTGCACCAGCGAGCGGTGTGTGTGTGTGTGTGTGTGTGTGTGTGTGTGCTTTAACCTAATGACCTTACTCAATTAAACCACCCAAACTAAACAAACCTTATTAAACTTAACTAACCTAATCTCACTAATCAAACGTAATGCGACCAGACTGATCTAAGCTAACCTAGGCTACCCGATTAAACCCAAGTACACTAGCCAATCTAAGCAAGCTAGACAGCCTAAGTACAAGGTGTGACTATTCAAAGGTGGAAAAATGGGGCTGATAATCAATACATACAAAATCCTAAAACACTTCAACGTAAATCAGTTCATATTACCAAACATTCCAAGGCTTTATGAGTTACCCCTAAAAATCTTTTGTTTACACGTTCTCTCTGGTATTACGTTTTCTTCCTTGAATTAGGGATAACTATTGAATCTAATTAAAACTCCAACCCCAGGGATATCTTTACACTTTATATTTACCTTCTAATGATTTTATTCAGCTTTCGATAGACTGAGAAGTAGATACAGTATTATTAAACCCCATCAGTACGAGGCCTTTGCCAAGTAAATTATAAGTGTCTGATGGGAGCAAGAATAACTCAGAGGACACACACACACACACACACACACACACAGAACACGAAGAACAGAGAAAATACTTTTGACATATCCCAGAAGAGAAGCATGGGCACTCTCTCTCTCTCTCTCTCTCTCTCTCTCTCTCTCTCTTAAACTTAACATTTCAGATTTCTTTATCGGAATTTCAAGGGTGTATATTAATTCAAAGTGACAAATTACGTTCATACATGCAGGTCGGAAGCAGAATTTTGTTTCATGACTTATTTTTTCGTAATATCTAAACACTTCACGCAAATTACAATTAATCGCTCCCCACCGCACAATGATATTCTATAGAGAGAGATATACTAAATGGATATATAGCCGTGGTGCAATGATTATGGTTTAGAATAAGGTTTGAAATCGCTGGGTTCACATATATTCAAATGGCCTACCACAAACACTCTATGGTTTCCTGGTGATAATTCGTGTAGAGACAAGACAGTATAGATGTGTTATGTGACCCTTTGATGCACATAATTGAACGTAAATACCCTAATAATCAGTCTTATTAGGTATCTCTCACCTTACAGTTTTTTACCCACTACGTACTCCCTCGTTGTTTGGCAGGCAGAGTTTGAGCCGGGGCTGCTCCAGGCTTTATCAACTTTTATATTATTTGTGGCGGTGTCCTTACTAGATCACTTTACATATCTCTTGCATTTTGTTCCGAGCTATAATGCCTTTGAGAGACAGGACCATAGGAAGAAACCTTGTACCCCAGTCCACATAAATGTATTCTGTTTAGTGTGGTGAATTTTGGGATGTGAAGGAGAGATGTGGTGTGGATGTGGATGTGATAGGAAGCGTCAGGAGAAACACATTGAGGTGGTTTGGCCATGTGGAGAGGATGGAGAGTGAGAGACTGACAAGGAAAGTGTATGTGAGTGAGTAGGATGTGGAGTTACATAGAGAGACAGACTGACAAATGAGGAAGTGAAGGAGCATTGTGGTGTGGAAACACACTGAGGTGGTTTGGCCATGTGGAGAGGATGGAGAGTGAGAGACTGACAAGGAGAGTGTATGTGAGTGAGGTGGAGGGGGAGAGAGGAAGGGGGAGGCCAAGGATGAGATGGAGGGACAGAGTGGAGAGGTATATGAGAGAGGGGGATGTGAATTGGGAGCAGGGCAGTGAAATGGCGGGCGACAGGGCGACTTGGAGGCAATTTGTTTGTGCCCACCACGTATGGGATTGAGGCGTCTGGCAGTAGATAGACAGATAGAATTTTGGCATGTGAAAGCGTCGCAGATAATGACTGTGAGATGTCTTCGCAAAACACAAATACACACTACACATAATCAAAAGTACTGTAGCTTCATGAAATGTATAAAATTATAGTTATGCATCACATAAGCTGCCCAAAATACACTGTTCTCCTGGCTCAGTGACGCAGTATGAGTGTCCTGGTGATGTCACGGATCCAGGAGACCAAACATACACGACTTGCACAAAACCAACCTTATTTTGGTCCAGAGATGAGAACAATGTTTGACCCTCTACGCTGTGGTCACCCTCATCCTGTGCACATAGCCAAGCCATCTCAATCTACCCCTCCTCATCACAACACCAATACACTCCAGTCCCATCCTTCCTTCCCCCCAAACCATCTCAATCTACCCCTCCTCATCACAACACCAATACACTCCAGTCCCATCCTTTCTTTCACCCAAACCATCTCAATCTACCCCTCCTCATCACAACACCAATTCACTCCAGTCCCATCCTTCCTCCCAGATCATCTCAATCTACCCCTCCTCATCACAACACCAATACACTCCAGTCCCATCCTTCCTCCCAAACCATTTCAATCTACTCCTCCTCATCACAACACCAATACACTCCAGTCCCATCCTTCCTCCCAAACCATCTCAATCTACCCCTCCTCATCACAACACCAATACACTCCAGTCCCATCCTACCTCCCAAACCATCTCAATCTATCCCTCCTCATCACAACACCAATACACTCCAGTCCCATCCTTCCTCCCAAACCATTTCAATCTACCCCTCCTCATCACAACAAAGGGAATAATGTGGTTTGGCTGTATTGGCTGAAAGTATGAAGTTAGATCACACTTTTAATCAGGAAATAATACTAACCACTGGCAAGGTTAGCACACCAAGATGTTGTACCAGCAATTAAGAAAGAAGGAAGTCAGAAATGATGCACTGCTGCTATGATGGTGAAGATTCTGTGCTGAAAATTTGTTGAAAGTGGCAGACAGGCTCCCCATTACTACAAACTTGGTGTGTTTCTGTCTCCAAACTAACTCATTCGTGGTATTAGTTTAGTTTATCATTTTTATTATATATAGCAATACATTTCGTTATATGATCACCTTTAACCACACAAACATTTTCCTCTCTAAATATTTATCTGGCGTAATATAGCGAGCTTAAAGAAGATTATTATTTCAGTGGGAACAACCCTAATTACTGAAAAAATGACAATCTTACA
>NC_136984.1:3833007-3838007 GCF_032717465.1 Coenobita brevimanus | reverse complement strand
TCCATATATTATCGCTTCCTATATACCTTCACTCTCTCTCACCCTATTTCTTTTCGCTTAGTGGCAGAGAAAGACAATACTATGGCTCTACATCCTTCCCATAGCACTTCTTCGTGACTAGCATCATATTCTAGTGTTATGTTCAGTATTCAAGGTGAAGGGATATTTAAAGTAAAGTCTATCTGTCTATCTATCTATCTATCTATCTATCTGTCTGTCTGTCTGTCTGTCTCCCTGTCCATTTGTTTATATCTATCTGTCTATCTATCCATCTGTCAGTCTGTCTATCAATCAATCTATCGGGGTGTCTATCTGTCTGTCTGTATCTACCTATCTATCTATCTGTCTATCTATCTATCTATCTTTCTGTCTGTCTATCTATCTATCCATTTGTTCATATCTATCTGTTGATCTGTCTGTCTATCTATCTATCTATCTATGTCTTTCTATCTATCAATTTCATTATCTATCTATCTATCTCATTCTGTATGTGTAGATAGGTAGATAGATAGATAAATAGATAGATGTGGATAGATAGTTAGACTGACAGATAGATAGATAGATAGATAGATAGATAATAATGCCACTTTCATCTATAGACCTCGTGTATCTTCAAAATAAGGCAATACTACGGCTCTACATCCTCACTACAGCACTTCTTCGTGACTAGCATCATACTCTAGCGTTAATCTAGTGACACAGGCCATCAAGTTAGAGTGGGGGCGATTCTAGGACAAGTTATAGCCCAAAAGGTCTCACGAACCTCAATGATTTTCACGCAAGAGTTACGATTTTTTGCCCTTCGACTTTTTACTCTCTCCACGGGTGAAATGAGAAAGAGGGAGGGGGAGGGGGAGGGGGAGAGGGAGGGGGGAGGGGGAGGGGGAGGAGGAGAATGTAGAGGGAGGGGTGTGGTTGTGGTAGGGGAGGTGGGGTGTGGTGGTGGGAGGTGGGGTGTGGTGGTGAGGGGGGTTTTGGTGTGGTGGTGAGGGGAGGTGGGGTGTGGTGGTGACGGGAGGTGGGGTGTGGTGGAGGGTGGTGGGGTGTGGAGGTGTGGTGGGTGGGCGGTAGGTGGGTTAGGTATGGGGGAGAGTGGGGGAGTGTGGTGGTGGGGTGTGGGTAGGGGTGTAGGTATGGGGGGGTGTGGTGTGGGGCTTGTGTTGCTATATAAGGGTGTTGCAGTGGCTAGGGCAACATAGTAGGCTGCTGCAACAACACAAAGCAACACTAAGCAACACTACGCAACAGTAAGCAACACTATGCAACACAAAGCAACACAAAGCAACACTAAGCAACACTAAGCAACACAAAGCAACACTACGCAACACTAAGCAACACAAAGAGCAACACAAAGCAACACAAAGCAACACAAAGCAACACTAAGCAACACAAAGCAACACTAAGCAACACAAAGCAACACAAAGCAACACAAAGCAACACAAAGCAACACTAAACAACATGTGCAAAAAGTTCACGGTAAGAAAATGATGACAAGATTGATTGCAACTCTTCATTCAGGTTTTCTGTTGCACCTCACACACACACACACACACACACACACACACACACAATAGATGCTAGTCACGAAGAAACGCTATACTCTTTTCACTCCAACTTGGCCAACACACACACACACACACACACACACACACACACACACAATTGATGCTAGTCACGAAGAAGTGCTATACTCTTTTTACTCTAACTTGGCCTAAAATTGCCATCTCTCCATCTTGAATGCTGAGTTGTAACAATAGATTAACACTAGAATATGATGCTAGTCACGAAGAAGTGCTATACTCTTTTTACTCTAACTTGGCCTAAAATTGCCATCTCTCCATCTTGAATGCTGAGTTGTAACAATAGATTAGCACTAGAATATGATGCTAGTCACGAAGAAGTGCTATGGAAAGGATGTAGAGCCGTAGTATTGTCTTTTTCTGCCACTGAGCTACGTGAAATAAGCTGCAAAAGGACGAAAATCTGGGCCAAGTTAAGGTGAAAGGAGTATAGATGTATTATCTATTTTATATCTATTGTAACTTAGATTATTTTTGGATTTGAGACACTAGGGGGAGAGGGAGGGGAAGACCGAGGATGAGATGGAAGGATAGAGTGGAGAGGAGTATTGTGTGAGCTGGGGGGAGGGCAGCGAAATGGCAGGGGACAGGGTGACATGGAGGTGATTTGTTTGTGGCCACCCCATACGGGATTAAGGCGTCTGGCTATAGATAGACAAAGAGGGAATAGGAGTAGCCTCAATGTGTGTGTGTGTGTGTGTGTGTGTGTGTGTGTGTGTGTGTGTGTGTGAAATGATGGTACACACACACACACACACACACACACACACACACACACAAACTCACACACACACACACACACACACACACACACACACACACAGAATAATGGGTGTATGTATCTCAGTTTGGGGCGCTCACACACACACACACACACACACACACACACACACAATAATGGGTGTATGTGTACAGGTGTTGGTGGTGATGCTCATGGCCGTTGTGGTCGCTGTCCTGGGCAATCCCGGCTACGGACACGGACATGGCGGACACGGCGGCGGCTACGGGCACGGACATGGCGGACACGGCGGCGGCTACGGGCACGGACATGGCGGACACGGCGGCGGCTACGGACACGGACATGGCGGACACGGCGGCGGCTACGGACACGGACATGGCGGACACGGCGGCGGCTACGGGCACGGACATGGCGGCTATGGACATGCTGGACACGGGGGCTATGGTAAGACCCTCCCTGTGGTTACCATGACAGCACCACACCACACCACACCACACCACACCACACCACACCATATTACACTACACCACACCACACCACACCACACCACACCACACCACACCACACCATATTACTCCACACCATATTACTCCACACCACACCACACCACACCACACCACACCACACCACACCATATTACACTACACCACACCACACCACACCACACCACACCATATTACACCACACCACACCACACCACACCATATTACACCACACCACACCATATTACACCACACCACACCACACCACACCACCACACCATATTACACCACACCACACCACACCACACCACACCACACCACACCACACCACACCATACAACACCACACCACCACACCACACCACACCATACAACACCACACCACACACCATACCACACCACACCACACCACACCACACCACACCACACACCACACCACACCACACTACATAACACCACACCACACCACACTACATAACACCACACCACACCACACACCACACCACACCACACTACATAACACCACACCACACCACCACACCATATTACACTACACCACACCACACCACACCACACCACACCACACCACATTCACTACATTTCACATCCTAACACTCTCTATTAGCACTATGATCTATTTTATCTATCTATCTATCTATCTATAGCCACAAGCCGCAATCCATTAAGGGGTAGCCACAAATAAATCGCCTCCATGTCACCCTGTGCTTTACCATTTGGCTTCCCTCCCCCCAACTCACTCCCTTTCATATATCTCTCCACTCCATCCCTCCATCTCATCCTTGGTCTCCCCCTCCCCTCTCGCCCTCCACCTCATACACATATACTCTTCTAGTTAGTCTCTCATTCTCCATACACAGCCAGTTTATCTTAAGTGTTTTGGGTTAGCGAATAGGACAGAGTGGAGAATGATGGCACACACACACACACACACACACACATACACCACAAGACTCTCTCTCTCTCTCTCTCTCTCTCTCTCTCTCTCTCAAAACCCTGCTAGAGGGGTGCCTTCAGGTGGTGGCACTGATATAACTGGTCGGGTCCACTGCCTGGTTGGACCCTGGTTATACAAACGTCCCTCAACTCCCTCCTTATCCTCCAAAAGGACGATGGTGGACTGCACGAGAGACTGACTTCAGCCTGCAGTCCACTGGGTTCACGTTGACATGTACCTGGGGTTGCTATTATTACTACTACTACTACTACTGCTGCTGCTGCTGCTACTACTACTACTACTACTACTACTACTGCAACTACTACTACTACTACTACTACTACTGCTCTACTACTATTACTGCTCTACTACTACTGCTCTACTAGTACTACTACTACTACTACTACTACTACTACTACTGCAACTACTACTACTACTACTACTACTACTACTGCAACTACTACTACTACTACTACTACTACTACTACTACTACTGCAACTACTACTACTACTACTACTGCTCTACTCCTACTACTACTATTACTCCTACTACTCCTACTACTACTACTACTGCTGCTGCTACTACTACTACTACTACTACTACTGCTGCTGCTGCTACTGCTGCTGCTGCTGCTGCTGCTGCTGCTGCTGCTGGTGCTGCTGCTGCTGCTGCTGCTGCTGCTGCTTCTGCTGCTGCTGCTGCTGCTGCTGGCAGCAGCAGCTACTGCTGCTACTGCTGCTGCTGCTCTACTGCTGCTGGTGCTGCAACTACTACTACTACTACTACTACTACTGCTGCTGCTACTACTACTACTACTACTGCTCTACTACTATTGCTCTACTGCTACTAGTACTACTAGTACTACTACTACTACTACTACTGCTGCTACTACTACTACTACTACTACTACTACTACTATTACTACTACTACAAATAATAATAATAATAATCATAATAATAATAATACTTTTCATCTTTTTCAGGTTGGTAATGTGTGTGGCAGAAGGTGTATACATGAAAACTGTATTGTCAATGAGGACACACTGTAAATTGATTTTGTCTGAATAATATATGAGTTTTTGAAGAGAGGTACTGTTTGATTTCTGTCCTTGGTGGTGGTGGTGGTGGTGATGGTGGTGGCGGTGATGGTGGTGGTGGTGGCGGTGATGGTGGTGGTGGTGGTGGTGGTGGTGGTGATGGAGGTGGTGGTGGTGGTGATGGTGGTGGTGGTGGTGGTGGTGGTG
>NC_136984.1:3815507-3830507 GCF_032717465.1 Coenobita brevimanus | reverse complement strand
TTGCGTGTGTTACCTTTCTCTCACCTTCCCAGTTCTTCATCCCTTTCCTCTCTCTCTCTCTCTCTCTCTACCAGTCTTCTCCATCATATCCTCGGGTGGAACAGGTTGCCAGTTCAACTCCTCACTTTCGCTTTCTCACATTTTCTCACTTTCTCTCTCTTTGTTTTCACCCACTCTAATTTTTCCATCCTTTACATATATTTGGAAGAAAGTCTAATGCTTCAAAAGAGGAGTCAGACGTTCAGTTCCTGTGAAATTTCTCTTTGGCGTTTAGAAACAGTCAGTATTCTGTATTTTCCAAGTCTCGTGTGTGTGTGTGTGTGTGTGTGTGTGTGTGTGTGTGTGTGTGTGTGTGTGTGTGTGTGTGTGTGTGTAATTCAGACGTTCAGTTCCTGTGAAATTTCTCTTTGGCGTTTAGAGACAGTCAGTATTCTGTATCTCCCAAGCCTCGTGTGTGTGTGTGTGTGTGTGTGTGTGTGTGTGTGTGTGTACATTATATGCATTGGCATGGCCAGGTCTTGACAAATGGGGCGGGGGGAGGGGAGGAGGTGGGCCAAGTCCTCATTGGGTGGATAGGAGGTGGGACATTGCTACACAATATGAATGCATTAAATAGACTGAAATTTCAAACTGGGGCCAATGGGGGGCACGGCTGTGACTGGGGAGGGGGCCGCCCCAGGCTCACCCGCAGTTTTGCCACTGAATGTAAAATTATGATAAACTTAAAACCGGCCTATGGTGGCGTGTGGGAGCGACTCTCTTAGGGTAAGACCTGTAAATCACGCTTTTATATTATCGTGTGTCAACCAACATTTTACCTCCTTCAAAGCCCAGGCCACGTGTGTTAGGTGTCAGGGGTGAGGAAAGACAAGAACTCAACACTGAAGCATTTTTACAACACCTGATATGACCAGTGGAAATAGCATGACAAGGAATAATCAGTTAGGATAAAGTATTGGTTTATCATAGTAAATAAAACATGTAATTATCAGAAGCCAATTTTATTATGCATGATCACCTAGGTGGTCAAGTTACTTCCCACTTCGTCACTTCTCACAGTTCAAGGAATTTTGTAACTTCCCTTCGTCACTTTCCACAGTTTAAGGAATTGTGTATCTTCCCTTCGTCACTTTCCACAGTTTAAGGAATTTTGTAACTTCTCTTCGTCACTTCCCACAGTTTAAGGAATTTTGTAACTTCCCACGTTTTTAGAGCTTCCGGAACTTCCCATATGTAGCTGCGTCACTTCGCACTATACCATGGATGTTGTCACTTCCCACATGTGGAAGGATTTGGTCACTTTCTAGAATTAGGGAGGGTGTTCACATTTTCCACAAGGACTGTCCTCACTTTCCAGTTTCTGTTTCTTCATTTCACACAATTTCTAGTTCTGGTAACGTAGAACAGGGTGTATATTTTTTTGCTTTCCTTCAATACTTATTGTACAAATTTTATCTGTACTAGATTACATACTGCACAATAAGCACCTACTTCGCTACACACTTCGCTTAAACTTGAAAAAGTGGTTTCAAGTAACGTATTCCTCAACTAGAGTACATATCCACAAGATGAACTTCCCAATTTGATATAACACTTTTGGACGACTACAGAAGCCTGATCATGAGAACCTTTCCAGCACGGCACAGCGAGTGGCCCCGTGACGGTACTGCCACAACAACACCCACACGTCCACACAGCCCGGCAGCCCGGACACGACTGAGGGGACTGAGGAAATTTAGTGCTGACCCCGACGCGACGCCCCTTCAACCTGGCCCATCAGGCACGGTATTATATGGGAGTGTAGTAAACCCACGACACCTCCAAGGCGACTCGCTGGCTTGGTCGTTTCGTGCTGATCTCACCCAAGGAGGACGCTCGAGAGCGTGGGTTCGAGTCCCACTGATTGCCACTGAGCTTGTAGGGTGGACGTTCTCAAGCTAACGCCAGTCCTCAAAAAATAACCAAACCTACAAGGCATCACTGGCTACTTCACTTCCTTCTATTTCACCGTATGTGCCTTGTCTCTGTCCTGCCCTCTTATGAATTCGTCCTTTACAGAATGGGAGTAAAGCAAACCCACGTCCCACACAATCCTACGTCAGTGTTTACGGCCGTAGAAACCAACCCTTATGCCCACCCACTCTGCCCCAACACACCCACCCTGCCCTGCCCACCCACTCCACCCACCCTGCCCTGGTACTGTATAAGATGGAAGTGTACGAAACCAAGGTCCTTTTCCACGCAAGTCTGTGGTTATTTTTTACGGCCCAAGTAACGCGTGTTATTGAAAGTTATATCCAACCCGTCCAGTTATCAAGGTATCTGAAGCTTGGGATAGTTAAAAATATCTTCGAATAACAGGAATAAATTATATAAGACGCTCTCAGTATAAAGTGGTTAATCTTGACAGTGCCATGGAGAGAGAGAGAGAGAGAGAGAGAGAGAGAGAGAGAGAGAGAGAGAGAGAGACAGACAGACAGACAGACAGAGAGAGAACTTACCAAGAATAATGATCTTGAAAGGAAGATATTATACTCTCAATGTTCAGTCTACAAGATACTGCCCAAATGACACACACACACACACACACACACACACACACACACACACACACACACACACACACACACACTTCTGTTATTCGGCATCTCCTGTAAGTCTGCTAATTATAATCAGTTTATGGGTTAGTAAACAGGTGGAGAACACAGTACAGTAGTACCGTAATGCAACATTCTGAGGTAACGCCAATGCAGACACGACATTCACCTTCATCCATCTGTGTGTGTGTGTGTGTGTGTGGTTGACGAAGACACCAGGAGCCTGCAGACTAAACATGAGCGGTGTCAGGGTTGGATGGGTGATGGCGATGGTGGTAATGGTGATAGGATGGGTGGTAGTGATGGGCTTGGTGGTGGTGGTGATGGTGGTGGCAGTGGTGGGCATGGTAATAGTAGTGGCAATGGTAATAGCGATAGCGATGGTGGTGGTGGTAGTGGTGGTAGTGGTGGCGGTGATGGTGGTGGGAAGGATGGTGATGTCAGTGATGATAATGATGGTGGTGGCAATGGAGGAAATGTTGGTGGTAGTAATGGTGGTACCGGTAGTGAGAATAGTTGTGATGGTGATAATGGTGGTGGTGGTGATAGTGGCAGTGATGGACATGGTGGTGATGGTGATAATGGTGGTGGTGGTGATAGTGGCAGTGATGGTGATAATGGTAGTGGTGGTGGTGATAGTGGCAGTGATGGTGATAATGGTGGTGGTGGTGATAGTGGCAGTGATGGTGATAATGGTGGTGATGGTGATAATGGTGGTGGTGGTGATAGTGGCAGTGATGGTGATAATGGTGGTGATGGTGATAATGGTGGTGGTGGTGATAGTGGCAGTGATGGTGATAATGGTGGTGATGGTGATAATGGTTGTGGTGGTGATAGCGGCAGTGATGGTGATAATGGTGGTGGTGGTGATAGTGGCATTGATGGTGATAATGGTGGTGGTGGTGATAGTGGCAGTGATGGTGATAATGGTGGTGATAGTGGCAGTGATGGTGATAATGGTGGTGGTGGTGATAGTGGCAGTGATGGTGATAATGGTGGTGATGGTGATGGATAAATGTGTGTCCTGGGATGGTAAGGGTATTGACAAGTGAGGCTGGACTCCTGTAACCCAACACCTGAGGGTCGGGTTGGCACCTGTAAGGGGACCAGGAGCCATATTTACAAATCGTCGGGAACTTGGAATGAATAAGTCTGCTTGTTTATAATTACCTTCACTTATACAGTTACCACACACATACAAACCAGAGTGAATATACATGAGTTTACAGTGTGCATAAGACTGTTTGTTTACACTTATACTGACTCACAGAACTTTCATATATTTGACAACCGAACATCTAGTCTGTGTATAAGATTTCTTGTTTGTCTATACTTTTGCATTCACTCCTACAGTTACCATACACTGCACAAATTGAAGTGAATGAATATATACAAAGAAATTAAACGAAACCATTTCTGATAACAACAAACCCTATCAAGACTTGCAGTGAAAATTGCGTAAGATCCTTGATAAATACGAACTCAGCCTCTGTGAAAGATGGCCTGATAGTGTTCGTGGGTGTGTTGGGTTTCGGGGCAGGACAAGTGGTGGAGAGAAAGGTTTGGTGAGGCAATGGAGGGAGACGCTGAGCTCAGAGGTTTGGGATGAAGGATTTGGTAGAATTATAGCGACTGTTAAAGATGGCAGTAAGGTAGTTTATTAGGAAATGAACACAAAGCAACGGTATCTAAAGTGGCCTTATATTAGCTATGGAAGGACAGACGATCAAGTGGTTTTCGTACAGGATAGCAAGCAGTATCGAAATTTATAAAAGAATGAAAAAAGCACACGTATCAAATGAACCGTATTGTGTCCCTGCACCTCGCCGTGGGAAGGACCCTAGTCTGATCTCGATGAGGCGCTGTCTACCACAAGGGGACGCCGGTACCCTACACGGTGTATGTACTGTACTGTGCCTGTAGGACGGCCCCACAGATTGTTTGCTTACCTGTAGTCGACGGGTTTGGTCCACCAGACAGACCATAGTTAAGCAACAACTATGTGCTGGCTCATATACTGCTGGGATTAGGAAGCCTACCAACTCATATTCCTTAGCAGGCCCGTAGCCAGGGGCAGTTCGAGAGCGTCGGACGTCCCCCTAACCTACCTAAAACTTTGACACGGTCTGTATTCTATTATCAGTGCAATAAAGTCACTCTCCGTTGTTCTTAAGTTTTGTGCTGCTCCTCAACGTCGCTCATGCATACATCTAGACACCTATAGCAAGCTTCAAGACCTAGAGAAGGCCTTGGCAAGCATCCAGCGACCTTAGACCAGACAGCTGTTACGCAAGTCCAAATTCAGCAGATCCCCCTCCCCTTCTACGAAAAGTCTGGCTACGGGCCTGTTTAGTAATATAGTGTATTAGTCGCATTATGCGTTCGTATAGTCCTTTAAAATACTTATACCGTTGTATAATTGATTAACTAACATTATTATATTTTCCTTTATTGTTACAACTTAGCATTCAAGATGGAGAGATGACAATTATAGGCCACGTTAGCGTAAAAAGAGTATAGCACCGATGAACACCAACACGATTGGTTTCTCAGTCGTAAGGGTGTTGGTCTGTACGCTTAACAATGTAGTGTATTCCCGCTGGTGTAGGAGACTTCTTTAAACCTCTTCCTTATAATTATATATTCTTTTTTTTTTATGCCTTTAATGTTCACTTTGTTTTTATCACTAGCATATTAAAGGAGAGGGACGCCTTCACGTGGTGGCACCGATATAACCAGGCGGCTTAGCTGCCTGGTTATGCAAATGTCCCTCAGCAGAAACTTCTCTGTGCCCCTAGAAGGATGGTGGTGGACTGTGCAAGAAAGGCAACTCAAGTCTGCAGTCCAATGGGTTCACGTTTTAGATAACCCTAAGATACTACTGCTATTACTACTACGGTACTACTACTACTACTACTACTACTACTACTACTTATTATTATTATTATTATTATAACTTTCTTCTTCTTCTTCTAATTCTTCTTTTGTTACTATACTAAACTTGTTACTACTACTTCTACTACTACTACTATTACAACTTGTGACTTCTACAACTGTACTACTACAACAACTTCTGTTACATCTATTACTAATAAAACTTCTCTTACAAATGCTACTACTAGTACCACTACCTCTATCTCTACCACCACTATAACTACTACCACTACCACCACCACCACCACAAATACTACCACTACCACCGCCACCGCAGGAACAGCAATTACTAATACTAGTAGTACTACTACTACTACTACCACTCCCACCACCCCCACCACTGCTCCGACTACTACTGTTACCACGACCACTGGCACCACCACGATCACAACTAATACTGCAGTTACTACTGAGACTAATATTTTTAGCCTACTGCTACTACTACTACTACTACTAGTACATACATCACTACTACTGCTACTATCACTACCACTACAACTACATCCATCACTACTACTACTACTACTACTACTACTACAAGCCCTTCACAACAACAAGGGCACATTTCCGTCTATTCTTGCCCCTCAGAACTACTACACTCCATGCAGTAAACACGTCTTGTAGTACAGGCGTAAGTGAAGGCTTTAGCTGACACACAACTTCCTTCTATACTAAATAAATAAATAAAATGATCTGGAATTTCAAGACCAAGGCACGAAAGACAGGGTGGTCCATACATAGCACTCCTCTTCCACTGCACTGGGTGATTCTTGTGTTATTGATATCTTGCAACGTGTATTAGTATGTATCTTGCAGCATGTATTATCTTGCAACATGTATTAATATATATATCTTGCAACATGTATTATCCTGCAACATGTATTATCCTGCAACATGTATTATCCTGCAACATGTATTATCTTGCAACATGTATTATCCTGCAACATGTATTAATATGTATCTTGCAACATGTATTATCCTGCAACATGTATTATCCTGCAACATGTATTATCCTGCAACATGTATTATCCTGCAACATGTATTATCCTGCAACATGTATTATCCTGCAACATGTATTATCCTGCAACATGTATTATCCTGCAACATGTATTATCCTGCAACATGTATTATCTTGCAACATGTATTATCCTGCAACATGTATTGATATGTATCTTGCAACATGTATCATGCTGCAACATGTATTATCCTGCAACATGTATTATCCTGCAACATGTATTACCCTGCAACATGTATTAATATGTATCTTGCAACATGTATTATCCTGCAACATGTATTAATATGTATCTTGCAACATGTATTATCCTGCAACATGTATTAGTATGTATCTTGCAACATGTATTATCCTGCAACATGTATTGATTCCTACTCACCCTGCCACACCCACGCCCACACCAGCAGTTTCTCCTGTGTTGTGGTGAAGGAAGTCAGTGTTCTCCATATCTATCCTGCATCATAATTCATTTCCTACTCCCAGTGCCATATCCGCGCCCACACCAGCCGACTGTGCCCTCCCCGGATCATATAAGATACTGTACGTGAGTCTAGAGAAGCGCTATGTAAGGTCCACCCTGTATAAGGCATAGAAGAGGCTGTTAACGGGAAATAGGCCACAAAAACTAGTAACGAAGAAGTGCAAGGGAATCTCTTAGGTTGATTTGATTATGAGACCGGGAGATACCAACTGGGGAAAGAGATACAGTAGTTGCATCTCTCTCTCTCTCTCTCTCTCTCTCTCTCTCTCTCTCTCTCTCTCTCTCTCTCTCTCTCTCTCTCTCTCTCTCTCTCTCTCTCTCTCGGGGGTGGAGTCAGTAATTAACCTTCCGTGAGTCTATCCTGCCACACCCATACAAAAATTACTGTAATTAATCAAACTGAAAGCCAGATATTACCCACGATACAAGATCTTTATTTGTAGCGCATAAGACATCCAGACAATTATCATTTTTACTCCAAACTACTGCTTAAAATCTCCTTTGTTATGATTCGAATGGTTCCTGTTATTTGTTTTTGGTAAGTGAACGAGCTGTGTTATTGAGATGGACCTCAGTATGAAGCACATTGTATTAGCTCCCATATTCCTCATGTGATGTGATACCAGAATACTTCATGTGTGTGTGTGTGTGTGTGTGTGTGTGTGTGTGTGTGTCCTCTAATACACATGCCAATGGTAACAATGTAATCAGCGGGCAGGCAGGGGCAACGGTACACACACACACACACACACATAAATCACTCATTGTGGCTGTGACAGGGGTTCACTGAGACCTGAGACTGGGTAGGGGTGAGGGGCTAAGGGCACAGGGAGAGGGAGAGGGAGAATTATTAGTGTAGGGGAACCTCCAGTGACAGTATCAACTAACTTCATGGGCAACGTTTTCAATTGCATGGGGAACGTTTTTAACTTCATTGACAACGTTTTTAACTTCATGGACAACGTTTTTATCTTCATGGATGACTTTACCTTCATGGACAACGTTTTTAACCTCATGGACAACGTTTTTATCTTCATGGACAACGTTTTTATCTTCATGGATGACTTTAACTTCATGGACAACGTTTTTATCTCCATGGACAACGTTTTTACTTCATGGACAACGTTTTTATCTTCATAGAGGACTTTCACTTCATGGACAACGTTTTCAATTGCATGGGAAACACTTTTGACATAGATTTTCCTTCCTTAATACTGACAGGAAGAATATACACATACCTAAGCGACTGGATGGACTAAATCAATTGTCGTCTTTACCCCTGCACAGCTGATGATTATTTTTACAAGGGTCGTCTTTGCACCTGTGTGGAGTACAATTCTCATGTAGGGGAGTTAATCGCCTCAGCCAACAATAGTACTTAAAATATAAGCTCCGTGAGAGCAAGGCAGTCCTCCCAGGCTTGGAGATCGTGTACCATATGTCATCATTGCTGGAGCCAAGGGGACGCCGGCATATGAGAAGGCTGAGGTGGGTTTGGTTAGGTTAGATTAGCCTAGGAAGGGTTAGGTAAGCTTAGATCAGGAAAGGCTAGGTAAAGTAAGGTTAGAAAAGGCCAGGTTAATTAGGAAAGGCAAGGTAATATTAGGATAGCCCCTTAACATGGAAAGCACCTGCAATGTGTCATTATTCCTTGGAGGGATTTGGTTTCTCTCTCTCTCTCTCTCTCTCTCTCTCTCTCTCTGAAGGAGTTTTGTTAATTGGGGGAAGTGATATGTGCAGTGGGTAGGGATAGAGCTAGTTTGGGGGCAAGGGTATGGAGTGGTTGGAAAAAATATGGAGAGATGTTGGTCCTCTTAACAATGAAATGAATCCCTCCCTCTGTGCTAAGGGGTCTTGTATGCAGCATGTGTTAGGAGTGTAATGCTGTGTGGTAGTGAGCAGCATGTGTCAGGAATGTAATGCTGTATGGTAGTGAGCAGCGTGTGTTAGGAGTGTAATGGTGTATGGTAGTGAGCAGCATGTGCCAGGAGTGTAATGCTGTATGGTAGTGAGCAGCATATGTCAGGAGTGTAATGCTGCATGGTAGAGAGCAGCATGTGTTAGGAGTGTAATGGTGTATGGTAGTGAGCAGCATGTGTTGGAAGTGTAATGCTGTACTGTAATAACACTGGGAGTAAAGGAGGAGGATATTCACAGGCTAAAATGTACAGAGATGAGAATGATTGGCAGGATGTGAGAGGAAGGATGTGGCTTAAGTGAATTATTTATGAGACTATGGCTTCATTCTCACCAACAAGGATAGGATAAAAGCTAGGAAGGATGAATATGATGCATAAAAATCAGAAAACAGCAAGGATGAATAAGATAAATACAGATCAGGACGTAAGGATGAAAAAGATGAATACAAATCAGAAGACAGCAAGGATGAATAAGAAATCTCCGGAGAGAAAGAATTGTTTTCGTAAGCTTGCAGGGTAAATCTGCAGTTTGGGAAAGTCATGGTTAATTATGTGTGTGTGTGTGTGTGTGTGTAATTCACCGGGTCGGTCAGGATCACTTGATGGTCGTGATCGTCAGCTTTTTACACTCCCGGAAGGGAGCTGAGAGCTCATATAGTCCGATCTAAGGGCAAGGCTGTGACCATCACACACGCACACACCCATCCTCTCTTGCTCAAGGGGGACAGTAACCACCCACTTCGTCAGTGAAACTTTTCGCATCCTGCGCGGGGCGCGAACTCCCGTCCACCAGATGGCAAGCGAGAACGCTACCACTGAGCCAGCTAGCGGTGTGTGTGTAATTCACCGGGTCGGTCAGGATCACTTGATGGTCGTGATCGTCAGCTTTTTACCCTCCCGGAAGGGAGCTGAGAGCTCATATAGTCCGATCTAAGGGCAAGGCTGTGACCTTCACACACGCACACACCCGTCCCCTTGCTCTAGGGGGACAGTAACCACCCACTTCGTCAGTGAAACTTTTCGCAACCCGAGCGAGGCGCGAACTCCCGTCCACCAGTTGGCAAGCCAGAACGTTACCACTGCGCCAGCGAGCGGTGTGTGTGTGTGTGTGTGTGTGTGTGTGTGTGTGCTTTAACCTAATGACCTTACTCAATTAAACCACCCAAACTAAACAAACCTTATTAAACTTAACTAACCTAATCTCACTAATCAAACGTAATGCGACCAGACTGATCTAAGCTAACCTAGGCTACCCGATTAAACCCAAGTACACTAGCCAATCTAAGCTAACTAGACAGCCTAAGTACAAGGTGTGACTATTCAAAGGTGGAAAAATGAGGCTGATAATCAATACATACAAAATCCTAAAACACTTCAACGTAAATCAGTTCATATTACCAAACATTCCAAGGCTTTATGAGTTACCCCTTAAAATCTTTTGTTTACACGTTCTCTCTGGTATTACGTTTTCTTCCTTGAATTAGGGATAACTATTGAATCTAATTAAAACTCTAAATCCAGGGATATCTTTACACTTTATATTTACCTTCTAATGATTTTATTCAGCTTTCGATAGACTGAGAATGAGTAGATACAGTCTTATTAAACCCCATCAGTACGAGGCCTTTGCCAAGTAAATTATAAGTGTCTGATGGGAGCAAGAATAACTCAGAGGACACACACACACACACACACAGAACACGAAGAACAGAGAAAATACTTTTGACATATCCCAGAAGAGAAGCATGGGCACTCTCTCTCTCTCTCTCTCTCTCTCTCTCTCTCTCTCTCTCTCTCTCTCTCTTAAACTTAACATTTTAGCTTTCTTTATCGGAATTTCAAGGGTGTATATTAATTCAAAGTGACAAATTACGTTCATACATGCAGGTCGGAAGCAGAATTTTGTTTCATGACTTATTTTTTCGTAATATCTAAACACTTCACGCAAATTACAATTAATCGCTCCCCACCGCACAATGATATTCTATAGAGAGAGATATACTAAATGGATATATAGCCGTGGTGCAATGATTATGGTTTAGAATAAGGTTTGAAATCGCTGGGTTCACATATATTCAAATGGCCTACCACAAACACTCTATGGTTTCCTGGTGATAATTCGTGTAGAGACAAGACAGTATAGATGTGTTATGTGACCCTTTGATGCACATAATTGAACGTAAATACCCTAATAATCAGTCTTATTAGGTATCTCTCACCTTACAGTTTTTTACCCACTACGTACTCCCTCGTTGTTTGGCAGGCAGAGTTTGAGCCGGGGCTGCTCCAGGCTTTATCAACTTTTATATTATTTGTGGCGGTGTCCTTACTAGATCACTTTACATATCTCTTGCATTTTGTTCCGAGCTATAATGCCTTTGAGAGACAGGACCATAGGAAGAAACCTTGTACCCCAGTCCACATAAATGTATTCTGTTTAGTGTGGTGAATTTTGGGATGTGAAGGAGAGATGTGGTGTGGATGTGGATGTGATAGGAAGCGTCAGGAGAAACACATTGAGGTGGTTTGGCCATGTGGAGAGGATGGAGAGTGAGAGACTGACAAGGAGAGTGTATGTGAGTGAGTAGGATGTGGAGTTACATAGAGAGACAGACTGACAAATGAGGAAGTGAAGGAGCATTGTGGTGTGGAAACACACTGAGGTGGTTTGGCCATGTGGAGAGGATGGAGAGTGAGAGACTGACAAGGAGAGTGTATGTGAGTGAGGTGGAGGGGGAGAGAGGAAGGGGGAGGCCAAGGATGAGATGGAGGGACAGAGTGGAGAGGTATATGAGAGAGGGGGATGTGAATTGGGAGCAGGGCAGTGAATTGGCGGGCGACAGGGCGACTTGGAGGCAATTTGTTTGTGCCCACCACGTATGGGATTGAGGCGTCTGGCAGTAGATAGACAGATAGAATTTTGGCATGTGAAAGCGTCGCAGATAATGACGGTGAGATGTCTTCGCAAAACACAAATACACACTACACATAATCAAAAGTACTGTAGCTTCATGAAATGTATAAAATTATAGTTATGCATCACATAAGCTGCCCAAAATACACTGTTCTCCTGGCTCAGTGACGCAGTATGAGTGTCCTGGTGATGTCACGGATCCAGGAGACCAAACATACACGACTTGCACAAAACCAACCTTATTTTGGTCCAGAGATGAGAACAATGTTTGACCCTCTACGCTGTGGTCACCCTCATCCTGTGCACATAGCCAAGCCATCTCAATCTACCCCTCCTCATCACAACACCAATACACTCCAGTCCCATCCTTCCTTCCCCCCAAACCATCTCAATCTACCCCTCCTCATCACAACACCAATACACTCCAGTCCCATCCTTTCTTCCACCCAAACCATCTCAATCTACCCCTCCTCATCACAACACCAATTCACTCCAGTCCCATCCTTCCTCCCAGATCATCTCAATCTACCCCTCCTCATCACAACACCAATACACTCCAGTCCCATCCTTCCTCCCAAACCATTTCAATCTACTCCTCCTCATCACAACACCAATACACTCCAGTCCCATCCTTCCTCCCAAACCATCTCAATCTACCCCTCCTCATCACAACACCAATACACTCCAGTCCCATCCTACCTCCCAAACCATCTCAATCTATCCCTCCTCATCACAACACCAATACACTCCAGTCCCATCCTTCCTCCCAAACCATTTCAATCTACCCCTCCTCATCACAACAAAGGGAATAATGTGGATTGTCTGTATTGGCTGAAAGTATGAAGTTAGATCATACTTTTGATCTGGAAACAATACTAATCACTGGCAAGGTTAGCACTCCAAGAAGTTGTACCAGCAATTAAGAAAGAAGGAAGTCAGAAATGATGCACAGCTGCTATGATGGTTAAGATTCTGTGCTGAAAATTTGTTGAAAGTGGCAGACAGGTTCCCCATTACTACAAACTTGGTGTGTTTCTGTCTCCAAACTAACTTATTCGTGGTATTAGTTTAGTTTATCATTTTTATTATATATAGCAATACATTTCGTTATATGATCACCTTTAACCACACAAACATTTTCCTCTCTAAATATTTATCTGGCCTAATATAGTGAGCTTAAAGAAGAAGATCATTTCAATGGGAACAACCCTTATTACTGAAAAAATGACAATCTTACATTCCCCTCAAAAATTAGCTTTCCAAAAACTGATATTCTTTGACCCTACCCTTTGCATTCTTTAACCCTAAACTCTGCATTTTCTGAAACTTTTGTATTCTTTGAACCTAGTCTTATCATTTTTATTTCATCATTTTCTGACCACGACTGGTAAAATGTTGAAAGTCCAGTTTACATAAAAGTTATAATGGGAGAAATATAAGCCCTTGCCGTAACTCACATCTATGTTAACCCTACTTACCTAAAAAATATACTGTAGTCTATTTTAAGCTTTATAATATACTGATGCAGGCTACTGATCTACATTTGGCCATTATAGTTACCAGTGTATAAGGTAATCAAACTGCCTAGCTCGGTACTTTTCTTGTCATAATCATTTACTGTTGCCCTGAGTTAAATACTGCTTCCACAACAACACTGTGGTTTAAACACGTGCTAATTAAATCCCAGGGCTGGTTTAAAGGTCCATCACAACAAAAACATGGGCATTTAAACCTACCTTTAAATGGCGTCTCGGTGGGGTACGTGGGGGAGGTGGTGGACGGTTTGGCATAAGTCTCCCCGTTATTCGCCATTACTCCTACACGCCATATCACTCTTCCTCACCTCAGTGCATCCATGCTTCCTCTGCAACGTTGCAATTGCTCACTAGGACAAATAAACAAGAAGAAAACAGGCAAAAATGTAGGCGAAAACCCGAGTATGCAGACGCCCGCCATGCCAACCATCTCTCAGCCAATCAGGGAGCAGGAGTTGGACCAATCAGAAAGTAGATTCAATGTCCCTGTCTTTTCTTAGGACTTTCATTTGCTGTCTTTTCATATTTAGGTTTCTGTTTACCGCCGATCAGAAGGTGATAATTTTAAGTGCTCTTGTATTTTGTGTTTCTCTTGGAAGGAACAGATTGCGGGCTCGTGGCCTTTGCTTCCTTCTTCCTATCATTAAAAAAAAAAAAAAGTATAAGAGGTGATTTTTACTCCAATTATGTGGCTTCATATAAAAATCATTTCTCTTTGTAAAAGCGACCATATCCTCTTTTTTAACATTCTCAGACATATTTGCTTGCCAGATAATCACCATTGTTCCTTTAACCTTCTCTCAAACTCCACAAGGCACACCAGTCTTATACCTTACTTCCTCGTGCCGTATTTTTATCCAAGAAAGACAGGGTGATGTGGTAAACCGATAGCAAAAAATAACACGGCGGAAAGTGGATGTGTCTGCATGGGACCTACTCGCTACGAAAGTCAGTCAGCTTTGGTATATCCTGCCCACAACCCTACGTGAAAAGAAACTGTATTTTTCTTCCATAAGGCCATCACTACTTCATCATTCCTCTATACATGCTACCCATGCACACCTCTATACTTTTAAAATTCTGGAAGCATTGTCTATCTATCCAGCATTTATCTATCTATAGCCAGGGATAATAGATCATATGTCTTAATGAAAGCTATTTATTTACACTCTCAGTATTTTATTTATTTTTTTTACAAGTTTGGGTATTTACAAATCGTGTAAAACTTAGGACAATAGACTTCATATCCCTGCTGGCCATTCTACCATCCTGGAAAGAGAAAAGATAGTAGTAGTAGTAGTAGTATCATTATTATTATTATTATTATTATTATTATTATTATTATTATTATTATTATTATCATTATTATTATCATTATTATTATTATTATTATTATTATTATTATTATTATTATTATTATTGTGCTTATTATTATTATTATTATTATTATTATTATTATTACTATTATTATTATTACTATTATTATTGTGTCATGGTAACCAAACAAGTGTCCTTACCATGTCCGTAGCCTCCGTGTCCACCATGTCCGTAACCGCCATGTCCGTGACCATATCCACCTCCGTGCCCACCATGTCCATAGCCCCCATG
>NC_136984.1:3803007-3808007 GCF_032717465.1 Coenobita brevimanus | reverse complement strand
CTATCTATTGGCAGACGCCTTAATCCCGTAACGGGTGGCCACAAACAAATCGCCTCCATGTCACCCTGTCCCCCGCCATTTCACTGCCCTGCTCCCAGCTCACACACACCCTCTCTCATATACCTCTCCACTCCATCCCTCCATCTCATCCTTGGCCTCCCCCTCCCTCTACCTCCCTCCTCCTCACTCACATACTCTCCTCGTTAGTCTCTCGCTCTCCATCCTCTCCACATGGCCAAACCACCTCAGTGTGTTTCTCCTAACGCTTCCTATCACATCCACATCCACACCACAACGCTCCTTCACTTCCTCATTTGTCAGTCTGTCTCTCCATGTAACTCCACATGCTCCTCACTCACATACACTCTCCTCGTCAGTCTCTCACTCTTCAACCTCAGTGTATTTCTCCTCTCCTCGTTAGTCTCTCCATATATTATAGCTTCCTATATATCTTCACCCTCTCTCACCCTATTTCTTTTCGCTTAGCGGCAGAGAAAGACAATACTATGGCTCTACATCCTTCCCATAGCACTTCTTCGTGACTAGCATCATATTCTAGTGTTATGTTCAGTATTCAAGGTGAAGGGATATTTAAAGTAAAGTCTATCTGTCTATCTATCTATCTATCTGTCTGTCTGTCTGCCTGTCTCCCTGTCCATTTGTTTATATCTATCTGTCTATCTATCCATCTGTCAGTCTGTCTATCAATCAATCTATCGGGGTGTCTATCTGTCTGTCTGTATCTACCTATCTATCTATCTGTCTATCTATCTATCTATCTATGTCTCTATCTATCTATCTATCTGTCTGTCTATCTATCTATCCATTTGTTCATATCTATCTATCTATCTGTCTGTCTATCTATCTATCCATTTGTTCATATCTATCTGTTGATCTGTCTGTCTATCTATCTATCTATCTATGTCTTTCTATCTATCAGTCTATTTCATTATCTATCTATCTATCTATCTATCTCATTCTGTATGTGTAGATAGGTAGATAGATAGATAAATAGATAGATGTAGATAGATAGTTAGACTGACAGATAGATAGATAGATAGATAGATAGACTGACAGATAGATAGATAGATAGACTGACAGATAGATAGATAGATAGATAATAATGCCACTTTCATCTATACTCTTCGTGTATCTTCAAAATAAGGCAATACTACGGCTCTACATCCTCACTACAGCACTTCTTCGTGACTAGCATCATACTCTAGCGTTAATCTAGTGACACAGGCCATCAAGTTAGAGTGGGGGCGATTCTAGGACAAGTTATAGCCCAAAAGGTCTCACGACCCTCATTGATTTTCACGCAAGAGTTACGATTTTTTGCCCTTCGACTTTTTACTCTCTCTACGGGTGAAATGACAAAGAGGGAGGGGGAGGGGGAGGGGGAGGGGGGAGGGGGAGGGGGAGGGGGAGTGGGGAGGGGGAGGGGGAGGAGGAGAATGTAGAGGGAGGGGTGTGGTTGTGGTAGGGGAGGTGGGGTGTGGTGGTGGGAGGTGGGGTGTCGTGTTGGGGAGGTGGGGTGTGGTGGTGAGGGGGGTTTTGGTGTGGTGGTGAGGGGAGGTGGGGTGTGGTGGAGGGTGGTGGGGTGTGGTGGTGGTGGGGAGGTGGGGTGTGGTGGAGGGTGGTGGGGTGTGGAGGTGTGGTGGGTGGGCGGTAGGTGGGTTAGGTATGGGGGAGAGTGGGGGAGTGTGGTGGTGGGGTGTGGGTAGGGGTGTAGGTATGGGGGTGTGTGGTGTGGGGCTTGTGTTGCTATATAAGGGTGTTGCAGTGGCTAGGGCAACATAGTAGGCTGCTGCAACAACACAAAGCAACACTAAGCAACACAAAGCAACACAAAGCAACACTACGCAACACTAAGCAACACTAAGCAACACAAAGCAACACAAAGCAACACAAAGCAACACTAAGCAACACAAAGCAACACTAAGCAACACTAAGCAACACTAAGCAACACAAAGCAACACAAAGCAACACAAAGCAACACTAAGCAACACTAAGCAACACAAAGCAACACTAAGCAACACTAAGCAACACTAAGCAACACTAAGCAACACAAAGCAACACAAAGCAACACAAGGCAACACAAAGCAACACAAAGCAACACTAAGCAACACTAAGCAACACAAAGCAACACAAAGCAACACAAAGCAACACAAAGCAACACTAAGCAACACTAAGCAACACTAAGCAACACTAAGCAACACAAAGCAACACAAAGCAACACAAAGCAACACTAAGCAACACTAAGCAACACAAAGCAACACAAAGCAACACAAAGCAACACTACGCAACACAAAGCAACACAAAGCAACACAAAGCAACACTAAACAACATGTGCAAAAAGTTCAAGGTAAGAAAATGATGACAAGATTGATTGCAACTCTTCATTCAGGTTTTCTGTTGCACCTCACACACACACACACACACACACACACACACACACACACACACACACACACACACACACACACACACACACAATTGATGCTATATAGTCACGAAGAAACGCTATACTCTTTTCACTCCAACTTGGCCAACACACACACACACACACACACACACACACACACACACACACACACACACACACACACACAATTGATGCTAGTCACGAAGAAGTGCTATACTCTTTTTACTCTAACTTGGCCTAAAATTGCCATCTCTCCATCTTGAATGCTGAGTTGTAACAATAGATTAACACTAGAATATGATGCTAGTCACGAAGAAGTGCTATACTCTTTTTACTCTAACTTGGCCTAAAATTGCCATCTCTCCATCTTGAATGCTGAGTTGTAACAATAGATTAGCACTAGAATATGATGCTAGTCACGAAGAAGTGCTATGGAAAGGATGTAGAGCCGTAGTATTGTCTTTTTCTGCCACTGAGCTACGTGAAATAAGCTGCAAAAGGACGAAAATCTGGGCCAAGTTAAGGTGAAAGGAGTATAGATGTATTATCTATTTTATATCTATTGTAACTTAGATTATTTTTGGAGTTGAGACACTAGGGGGAGAGGGAGGGGAAGACCGAGGATGAGATGGAAGGATAGAGTGGAGAGGAGTATTGTGTGAGCTGGGGGGAGGGCAGCGAAATGGCAGGGGTCAGGGTGACATGGAGGTGATTTGTTTGTGATCACCCATTACGGAATTAAGGCGTCTGGCTATAGATAGACAAAGAGGGAATAGGAGTAGCCTCAATGTGTGTGTGTGTGTGTGTGTGTGTGTGTGTGTGTGTGTGTGTGTGTGTGTGTGTGTGAAGTGATGGTACACACACACACACACACAGAATAATGGGTGTATGTATCTCAGTTTGGGGCGCTCACACACACACACACACACACACACACACACACACACACACACACACACAATAATGGGTGTATGTGTACAGGTGTTGGTGGTGATGCTCATGGCCGTTGTGGTCGCTGTCCTGGGCAATCCCGGCTACGGACACGGACATGGCGGACACGGCGGCGGCTACGGACATGGCGGACACGGCGGCGGCTACGGACACGGACATGGCGGACACGGCGGCGGCTACGGACATGGCGGACACGGCGGCGGCTACGGACATGGCGGACACGGCGGCGGCTACGGACACGGACATGGCGGCTATGGACATGCTGGACACGGGGGCTATGGTAAGACCCTCCCTGTGGTTACCATGACAACACCACACCACACCACACCACACCATATTACACTACACCACACCACACCACACCACACCATACCACCACACCATATTACACTACACCACACCACACCACACCACACCACACCATATTACACCACACCACACCACACCACACCACACCATACCACCACACCATACCACCACACCATATTACACTACACCACACCACACCACACCACACCACACCATATTACACCACACCACACCACACCATATTACACCACACCACACCATATTACACCACACCACCACACCATATTACACCACACCACACCACACCACACCACCACACCATATCACACCACACCACACCACACCACACCACACCACACCATACAACACCACACCACCACACCACACCACCACACCACACCACACCATACAACACCACACCATACAACACCACACCATACAACACCACACCACACCACACACCACACCACACTACATAACACCACACCACACCACCACACCATATTACACTACACCACACCACACCACACCACACCACACCACATTCACTACATTTCACATCCTAACACTCTATTAGCACTATGATCTATTTTATCTATCTATCTATCTATCTATAGCCACAAGCCGCAATCCATTAAGGGGTAGCCACAAATGAATCGCCTCCATGTCACCCTGTGCTTTACCATTTGGCTTCCCTCCCCCCAGCTCACTCCCTTTCATATATCTCTCCACTCCATCCCTCCATCTCATCCTTGGTCTCCCCCTCCCCTCTCGCCCTCCACCTCATACACATATACTCTTCTAGTTAGTCTCTCATTCTCCATACACAGCCAGTTTATCTTAAGTGTTTTGGGTTAGCGAATAGGACAGAGTGGAGAATGATGGCACACACACACACACACACACACACACACACACACACACATACACCACAAGACTCTCTCTCTCTCTCTCTCTCTCTCTCTCAACCCTGCTAGAGGGGTGCCTTCAGGTGGTGGCACTGATATAACTGGTCGGGTCCACTGCCTGGTTGGACCCTGGTTATACAAACGTCCCTCAACTCCCTCCTTATCCCCCAAAAGGACGATGGTGGACTGCACGAGAGACTGACTTCAGCCTGCAGTCCACTGGGTTCACGTTGACATGTACCTGGGGTTGCTATTACTACTACTACTACTGCTGCTGCTGCTGCTGCTGCTGCTACTACTACTACTACTACTACTGCAACTACTACTACTACTACTACTACTACTGCAACTACTACTACTACTACTACTACTACTGCAACTACTACTACTGCAACTACTACTAC
>NC_136984.1:3680507-3798007 GCF_032717465.1 Coenobita brevimanus | reverse complement strand
TGGATGTTGTCACTTCCCACATGTGGAAGGATTTGGTCACTTTCTAGAATTAGGGAGGGTGTTCACATTTTCCACAAGGACTGTCCTCACTTTCCAGTTTCTGTTTCTTCATTTCACACAATTTCTAGTTCTGGTAACGTAGAACAGGGTGTATATTTTTTTGCTTTCCTTCAATACTTATTGTACAAATTTTATCTGTACTAGATTACATACTGCACAATAAGCACCTACTTCGCTACACACTTCGCTTAAACTTGAAAAAGTGGTTTCAAGTAACGTATTCCTCAACTAGAGTACATATCCTCAAGATGAACTTCCCAATTTGATATAACACTTTTGGACGACTACAGAAGCCTGATCATGAGAACCTTTCCAGCACGGCACAGCAAGTGGCCCCGTGACGGTACTGCCACAACAACATCCACACGTCCACACAGCCCGGCAGCCCGGACACGACTGAGGGGACTGAGGAAATTTAGTGCTGACCCCGACGCGACGCCCCCTCAACCTGGCCCATCAGGCACGGTATTATATGGGAGTGTAGTAAACCCACGACACCTCCAAGGCGACTCGCTCGCTTGGTCGTTTCGTGCTGATCTCACCCAAGGAGGACGCTCGAGAGTGTGGGTTCGAGTCCCACTGATTGCCACTGAGCTTGTAGGGTGGACGTTCTCAAGCTAACGCCAGTCCTCAAAAAATAACCAAACCTACAAGGCATCACTGGCTACTTCACTTCCTTCTATTTCACCGTATGTGCCTTGTCTCTGTCCTGCCCTCTTATGAATTCATCCTTTACAGAATGGGAGTAAAGCATACCCACGTCCCACACAATCCTACGTCAGTGTTTACGGCCGTAGAAACCATCACTTATGCCCACCCACTCTGCCCCACCACACCCACCCTACCCTGCCCACCCACTCCACCCACCCTGCCTTGGTACTGTATAAACTGGAAGTGTACGAAACCAAGGTCCTTTTCCACGCAAGTCTGTAGTTATTTTTTACGGCCCAAGTAACGCGTGTTATTGTAAGTTATATCCAACCCGTCCAGTTATCAAAGTATCTGAAGCTTAGTATAATTAAAAATATCTTGGAATAACAGGAATAAAATTATATAAGACGCTCTCAGTATAAAGTGGTTATGTTTGACAGTGCCATGGAGAGAGAGAGAGAGAGAGAGAGAGAGAGAGAGAGAGAGAGAGAGAGAGAGAGAGAGAGAGAGAGACAGACAGACAGACAGACAGAGAACTTACCAAGAATAATGATCTTGAAAGGAAGATATTATACTCTCAATGTTCAGTCTACAAGATACTGCCCAAATGACACACACACACACACACACACACACACACACACACATACACACACACTTCTGTTATTCGGCATCTCCTGTAAGTCTGCTAATTATAATCAGTTTATGGGTTAGTAAACAGGTGGAAAACACAGTACAGTAGTACCGTAATGCAACATTCTGAGGTAACGCCACTGCAGACACGACATTCACCTTCATCCATCTGTGTGTGTGTGTGTGTGTGTGTGTGTGTGTGTGTGTGTGTGTGTGTGTGTGTGTGTGTGTGGTTGACGAAGACACCAGGAGCCTGCAGACTAAACATGAGCGGTGTCAGGATTGGATGGGTGATGGCGATGGTGGTAATGGTGATAGGATGGGTGGTAGTGATTGGCTTGTTGGTGGTGGTGATGGTGGTGGCAGTGGTGGGCATGGTAATAGTAGTGGCAATGGTAATAGCGATAGCGATGGTGGTGGTGGTAGTGGTGGTAGTGGTGGCGGTGATGGTGGTGGGAAGGATGGTGATGTCAGTGATGATAATGATGGTGGTGGCAATGGAGGAAATTTGGTGGTAGTAATGGTGGTACCGGTAGTGAGAATAGTTGTGATGGTGATAATGGTGGTGGTGGTGATAGTGGCAGTGATGGACATGGTGGTGATGGTGATAATGGTGGTGGTGGTGATAGTGGCAGTGATGGTGATAATGGTGGTGGTGGTGGTGATAGTGGCAGTGATGGTGATAATGGTGGTGGTGGTGATAGTGGCAGTGATGGTGATAATGGTGATGGTGGTGATCAGTGATGGTGATAATGGTGGTGGTGGTGATAGTGGCAGTGATGGTGATAATGGTGGTGATGGTGATAATGGTGGTGGTGGTGATAGTGGCAGTGATGGTGATAATGGTGGTGATGGTGATAATGGTGGTGGTGGTGATAGTGGCAGTGATGGTGATAATGGTGGTGGTGGTGATAGTGGCAGTGATGGTGATAATGGTGGTGGTGGTGATAGTGGCAGTGATGGTGATAATGGTGGTGATAGTGGCAGTGATGGTGATAATGGTGGTGGTGGTGATAGTGGCAGTGATGGTGATAATGGTGGTGGTGGTGGTGATAGTGGCAGTGATGGTGATAATGGTGGTGGTGGTGATAGTGGCAGTGATGGTGATAATGGTGGTGGTGGTGATAGTGGCAGTGATGGTGATAATGGTGGTGATAGTGGCAGTGATGGTGATAATGGTGGTGGTGGTGATAGTGGCAGTGATGGTGATAATGGTGGTGGTGGTGATAGTGGCAGTGATGGTGATAATGGTGGTGATGGTGATGGATAAATGTGTGTCCTGGGATGGTAAGGGTATTGACAAGTGAGGCTGGACTCCTGTAACCCAACACCTGAGGGTCGGGTTGGCACCTGTAGGGGGACCAGGAGCCATATTTACAAATCGTCTGGAGCTTGGAATGAATAAGTCTGCTTGTTTATAATTACCTTCACTCATACAGTTACCAAACACTTTCAAACAGGAGTGAGTATACATGAGTTTACAGTGTGCATAAGACTGTTTGTTTACACTTATACTGACTCACAGAACTTTCATATATTTGACAACCGAACATCAAGTCTGTGTATAAGATTTCTTGTTTGTCTATACTTTTGCATTCACTCCTACAGTTACCATACACTGCACAAATTGAAGTGAATGAATATATATACAAAGAAAGAATGAAACCAAACCATTTCTGATAACAACAAACGCTATCAAGACTTGCAGTGAAAATTGAGTAAGATCCTTGATAAATACGAACTCAGCCTCTGTGAAAGATGGCCTGATAGTGTTCGTGGGTGTGTTGGGTTTCGGGGCAGGACAAGTGGTGGAGAGAAAGGTTTGGTGAGGCAATGGAGGGAGACGCTGAGCTCAGAGGTTTGGGAAGAAGGATTTGGTAGAATTATAGCGACTGTTAAAGATGTCAGTAAGGTAGTTTATTCGGAAATGAACACAATTAAATCTATGTTATCTGAAGTGGCCATATATAAAATATGCAAGGACAGACGATAAAGTGGTTTTCGCACGGCGTAGAAAGCAATAATATCAAAAACTATAACAGAATGAAAAAAGCACACGTATCAAATGAACCGTATTGTTTCCCTGCACCTCGCCGTGGGAAGGACCCTAGCCTGATTTCGATGGGGCGCTGTCTACCACAAGGGGGCTTCGGTACCCTACACGGTGTATGTACTGTACTGTGCCTATAGGACGGCCCCACAGATGCGGTTGCCTACCTGTAGTCGACGGGTTTGCTTCGCCAGACGGACCAGTGGTAAGCAACAACTGTGTGCAGGTTCATATACTGGGATTAGGAAGCCTACCAACTCACGTTCCTTAACAGGCCATGAGCCAGGGGCAGGTCGAGAGCGTCGGACGTCCCCCTAACCTACCTAAAACTTTGACACGATCTGTATTCTATTATCAGTGCAATAAAGTCATCCGTTGTTCTTAAGTTTTGTGCTGCTCCTCAACGTTGCTCATGCATTCATCTAGACCCCCACAGCAAGCTTCAAGACCTAGAGAAGGCCTTGGCAAGCATGCAGCGACCTTAGACCAGCCAGCTGTTACGCAAGTCCAAATTCAGCTAACCCCCCTCCCTTACGAAAAGTCTGGCTACGGGTCTGTTTAGTAATATAGTGTATTAGTCGCATTATGCGTTCGTCTAGTCCTTTAAAATACTTAACCGTTTTATAATTATTTAACTAACATTATTATGGTTTTAATCTATTGTTACAACTTAGCATTCAAGATGGAGAGATGACAATTATAGGCCATGTTGGCGTAAAAAGAGTATAGCACCGATGAACACCAACACGATTGGTTTCTCAGTCGTTAGGGTGTTGGTCTGTACGCTTAACGATGTAGTGTATTCCCGCTGGTGTAGGAGACTTCTTTACGCCTCTTCCTTATAATTATATATATTTTTTTTTTATGCCTTTAATGTTTACTTTGTTTTCATCACTAGCATATTAAAGGAGAGGGTTGCCTTCACGTGGTGGCACCGATATAACCAGGCGGCTTAGCTGCCTGGTTATGCAAATGTCCCTCAGCAGAAACTTCTCTGTGCCCCTAGAAGGATGGTGGTGGACTGTGCAAGAAAGGCAACTCAAGTCTGCAGTCCAATGGGTTCACGTTTTAGATAACCCTAAGATACTACTGCTATTACTACTACTACTACTACTACTTATTATTATTATTATTATTATTATAACTATCTTCTTCTTCTTCTTCTACTTCTTCTTTTGTTACTATACTAAACTTGTTACTACTACTTCTACTACTACTACTATTACAACTTGTTACTTCTACTACTGTACTACTACAACAACTTCTGTTACATCTATTACTAATAAAACTTCTGTTACAAATGCTACTACTAGTACCACTACCTCTATCTCCACCACCACTATAACTACTACCACCACCACCACCACCACCACCACAAATACTACCACTACCACCGCAGGAACAGCAATTACTACTACTACTAGTACTACTACTACCACTACTATTCCCACTACCCCCACCACTGCTCCGACCACTACTGTTACCACGACCACTGGCACCACCACGATCACAACTAATACTGCAGTTACTACTGAGACTAATATTTTTAGCCTACTGCTACTCCTACTACTACTACTACTACTACTACATACATCACTACTACTGCTACTATCACTACCACTACAACTACATCCATCACTACTACTACTGCTACTACTACTACAACTACTACTACTACTACTACTACTACCAGCCCTTCACAACAACAAGGGCACATTTCAGTCTGTTCTTGCCCCTCAGAACTACTCCACTCCATGCAGTAAACACGTCTTGTAGTACAGGCGTAAGTGAAGGCTTTAGCTGACACACAAGTTCCTTCTAAGCTAAATAAATAAATAAAATGATCTGGAATTTCAAGACCAAGGCACGAAAGACAGGGTGGTCCATACATAGCACTCCTCTTCCACTGCACTGGGTGATTCTTGTGTTATTGATATCTTGCAACGTGTATTAGTATGTATCTTGCAACATGTATTATCCTGCACCATGTATTATCCTGCAACATGTATTAATATGTATCTTGCAACATGTATTATCCTGCAACATGTATTACCCTGCAACATGTATTATCCTACAACATGTATTACCCTGCAACATGTATTAGTATGTATCTTGCAACATGTATTACCCTGCAACATGTATTAATATGTATCTTGCAGCATGTATTATCCTGCAACATGTATTACCCTGCAACATGTATTATCCTACAACATGTATTACCTTGCAACATGTATTAGTATGTATCTTGCAACATGTATTACCCTGCAACATGTATTATCCTACAACATGTATTATCCTGCAACATGTATTATCCTACAACATGTATTACCCTGCAACATGTATTATCCTACAACATGTATTATCCTACAACATGTATTATCCTACAACATGTATTATCCTACAACATGTATTATCCTGCAACATGTATTATCCTACAACATGTATTAATATGTATCCTGCAACATGTATTATCCTGCAACATGTATTATCCTACAACATGTATTAATATGTATCCTGCAACATGTATTATCCTGCAACATGTATTATCCTGCAACATGTATTATCCTACAACATGTATTAATATGTATCTTGCAACATGTATTATCCTGCAATATGTATTATCCTGCAACATGTATTGATTCCTACTCACCCTGCCACACCCACGCCCACACCAGCAGTTTCTTCTGTGTTGTGGTGAAGGAAGTCAGTGTTCTCCATATTTATCCTGCATCATATATTCATTTCCTACTCCCAGTGCCATATCCGTGCCCACACCAGCCGACTGTGCCCTCCCCGGATCATATAAGATACTGCACGTGAGTCTAGAGAAGCGCTATGTAAGGTCCACCCTGTATAAGGCATAGAAGAGGCTGTTAATGGGAAATAGGCCACAAAAACAAGTAACGAAGAAGTGCAAGGGAATCTCTTAGGTTGATTTGATTATGAGACTGGGAGATACCAACCGGGGAGAGATACAGTAGTTGCATTTCTCTCTCTCTCTCTCTCTCTTTCTCTCTCGGGGGTGGAGTCAGTAATTAACCTTCCATGAGTCTATCCTGCCACACCCATACAAAAATTACTGTAAATAATCAAACTGAAAGCCAGATATTACCCACGATACAAGATCTTTAATTGTGGCGCATAAGACATCCAGTTATTATTTTTACCCAAACTACTGCTTAAAATCTCCTTTGTTATGATTCGAATGGTTCCTGTTATTTATTTTGGTAAGTGAATGAGCTGTGTTATTGAGATGGCCCTCATTATGAAGCACATTGTATTAGCTCACATACTCCTCATGTGATGATACCAAAATACTTCATGTGTGTGTGTGTGTGTGTGTGTGTGTGTGTGTGTCCTCTAACACACATGCCAATGGTAACAATGTAATCAGCGAGCAGGCAGGGTCAACGGTACACACACACACACACACACACACACACACACACACACACACACACACACACACACACACACACACACACATACATACACACACACACACACACACACACACACACACACACACACACACACACACACACACACACACACATAAATCACTCATTGTGGCTGTGACAGGGGTTCACTGAGACCTGAGACTGGGTAGGGGTGAGGGGGTAAGGGCACAGGGAGAGTGAGAGGAAGAATTATTAGTGCAGGGGAACCTCCAGTGACAGTATCAACTAACTTCATGGGCAACGTTTTCAATTGCATGGGGGACGTTTTTAACTTCATGGACAACGTTTTTAACTTAATGGACAACGTTTTTAACTTCATGGACAACGTTTTTAACTTCATGGACAACGTTTTTAACTTCACGGGCAACGTTTTTATCTTCATGGATGACGTTTTTATTTCATGGACAACGTTTTTATCTTCATGGACAACGTTTTTATCTTCACTGAGGATTTTCACTTCATGGGCAACGTTTTCAATTGCATGGGAAACACTTTTGACATAGATTTCCTTCCTCAATACTGACAGGAAGAATATACATATACCTAAGCGACTGGATGGACTAAATCAACTGTCGTCTTTACCCCTGCACAGCTGATGATTATTTTTTTACAAGGGTCGTTTTTGCGTCTATGTGGAGTACAATTCTCATATGTAGGAGCCTTCCCACATCCAGCTCTTCTTAACAGGGTGGAGTCAAAGATTACCCAATTCCTACTGACTTCCTTCAGCCTCCCTCCCTCTCTCTCTCTCTCTCTCTCTCTCTCTCTCTCCGTACCCAACTGACAGCACACTCTTACTCTTTTCTGTCCAGCTCTCTAATGCGGGGGTTAATAGATACTCCCAGTCCTCCATGTATACAACAGGTCAGCTCTGGAACTGTTTCCCTCGGCCTGTATTTCCTTTTGCCTATGACCTCCAATCTTTTAAAAGTAGTGTGTCCAGGCATCTTGAAGTGAATGAATTTAGACTTTTTGTGTAGTTTTATAGTAAAAGAAAAAAAAATATTGGTTTCTAGCCATGTTTATTTCCTCATTGAATGAAAAAGCTTGCTGGAGGTATGGAAGTAAAGCAACAAGGCATAACAACTCCAACACTAACAGCGTAATGGTATCTACAGCATACAATTCTGTTTTCTGTTTCACCCATTGCACCCTCTTAACCATATCTTTGCTACTCTCCACTCCATTAACCCCTACATTCCAGTGACGTATAATTCTCCTTTATTCTTGCTATCTCCAATCAATTGTATTGAGCTTCGGGGGATACCTTGTAGTACAGGAGACAGTGAAGGCAATATCCAGCCTTGCTTGCTCCCAAAGATATCAAGTTGTGAATAAAATTGTTTGGAGACAGAATGAATAACGCCACATTCATAACCAGATTTTAAGGATTTAAAAAAAAAAAAAAAAAGGGAGGGGGGTGGAGGGTTAAGGAAGTGGCATGGGTGAGGGATACGGTGTGGAGAGGAAGAATGGAGGAGGGAGGGGGTGCTACAGCGAAAGAGGCCTGGAGTAACAAAGGGAATGTGTGAGTTACGAGCGGACTGTAGAGGGCGTGGACGGTGCTTTCACAAACACTATAGTTCTTTCATTTTAATCTGGCCCAGATGTTCGTCCTTTTGCTGTTTATTTCACGTAGCTCAGTGGTAGAAAAAAAGACAATACTGCGGCTGTACATCCTCTCCACAGCACTTCTTCGTGACTAGCATCATATTCTAGTGTTAAGTTCTTAGCTATTGCAGCTTATTTCACGTAGACAAGTGGTAGAAAAAGGCAATAATACGGCTACACTTTCTCTTCACAGCACTTCTTCGTGACGAGCATTAATTCTAGTGTAAATTTCTTGTTATAACTCAGCATCCCAGTTGGAGAGATGGAAATTTTAGGCCAAGTTAGAATGACAAGAGTATAGTAGCCGGAGATGTGGGGGTTCAACTCACACTGCTTTCACTCTGTCACGTTACCTACCTTACTGGCTTTACTAGAAGGCATGTAGTGGTAAAGGAGTTAATGAAGACTTTATTTACCATCCCAGTTTGAACGGCCATCTACAGTTGAGTAAACGAGGCTAACAATCCTATAATAATAATGATAATAATAATAATAATAATAATAATAATAATTATTATTATTATTATTATTATAATGATAATAATAATGATAAAAATAATAATGATAACAACAACAACAATAATAATAACAATAATAGTAATAATAATGATAATAATAATAATAATAATAATAATAATAATAATAATAATAATAATGATGATGATAATGATAATGATAATAATGATAATAATAATAATAGAGCCATCACCCAGCTAAAGGGTTACTTGTAGGGGTAATCCATTAATATCACAAGGTTCTTACGGCACCCACTGAGCTTTGACTCCCCTTAATCGCTGTGTATTGTACATACAAACATGATTTATTATGACCATTCAACTTAACGCTTTGCATAATGGGGCCTTGAGCAGCTGCTGGGTAGGATGCTGATCACATCTGTTTATTCTGTTGCTCAGTGTGTGTATCTAGGGCTGAGAGTCTGCGTGTGACAGTGTGAGACGTGTTGGTGTAGTAGCAGTAGTAGTTGTTCCCTAGGCAGTCTGGCAGAACAGCCCCGAGTCCCTAAGGAAGTTAGGTGTGCTGGTTAGGGAGTTGGTCACATCTGCTTATACTGTTGCTCACTGTGTGTGACTAGGGCTGAGAGTCTTCGTGTGACAGTGTGAGACGTGTTGGTGTATTAGTAGTAGTAGTAGTTGTTGTTCCCTAAGCAGTCTGGCCGAACAGCCCCGAGTCCCTATGGAAGTGGTGGTGGTGTTACGTGTGCTGGAGTTGAGGCGGGTGACAGTGCTTCATAAATACTGGTGTTCGAATCAGTGAAGCAAAGATGCCCCTGACTCGTAAACAAAGTAAGGGAGTCATAATCAGTATTCTTGTCAGTTAAGGAAGCTCCCTAACACCTCTTCCTAAGCGATTTATTTTGCTCATTACACCTTACTGTTCTCTTGTTTGTTAAATAAATCCTTCAAACATCGCTATACTCTGCATAACTTGCCAAAGGATATTATTCAGCCATACTCAAAGATAAATCTCTAAGAGGTGCTAGGGAGCCTCCTAACGAGAAAGCAGGCCTGAGAGATTCAAACCCAAATGAGTCAGTGTTTACTGGGAATTCGCGGAGTGATAAGAGGCGGGACATACAGGCAGGACATGCGGGAGGGACATACAGGCGGAACATGCAGGCGGGACATACAGGCGGGACATGCAGGCGGGACATGCAGGCGGGACATGCAGGCGGGACATACAGGCGGGACATGCAGGTGGGACATGCAGGCGGAACATGCAGGTGGGACATGCAGGTGGGACATACAGGCAGAACATGCGGGAGGGACATGCAGGCGGGACATAGAGGCGGGACATGCAGGCGGGACATACAGGCAGGACATGCGGGAGGGACATACAGGCAGGACATGCGGGAGGGACATACAGGCGGAACATGCGGGAGGGACATACAGGCGGAACATGCGGGAGGGACATACAGGCAGGACATCCGGGAGGGACATACAGGCAGGACATCCGGGAGGGACATACAGGCAGGACATGCGGGAGGGACATACAGGCGGAACATGCGGGAGGGACATACAGGCAGGACATGCAGGCGGGACATGCAGGCGGGACATACAGGTGGGCCATACAGGCAGGACATACAGGCGGGACATGCAGGCGAGACATGCAGGTGGGACATGCAGGCGGGACATGCAGGCGGGACATAGAGGCGGGACATAGAGGCGGGACATGCGGGTGGGACATAGAGGCGGGACATAGAGGCGGGACATGCAGGCGGGACATGCAGGCAGGACATGCAGGTGGAATAAAAGGCTTTTCGTCTCATTAACTCTCGTCCTCTTACTGGCTCCCTTCAACCTCTGTCTCCGCCGCACTGTTGCATCTTTATCTCTTTACTATCGCTTCTTCAATTGTCACTGCTCCTCTTACTGGCTCCCTTCAACCTCTGTCTCTTCGCCGCACTGTTGCCTCTTTATCTCTTTTCTATTGTTACATCAATGGCCACTGCTTCTCTGAATTGTCTGCTTACATCCCTCCACTTCTACAACGGGCGCGTAGCACCCGTCTAGCAGCAAACTCTCATCCCTTTTCTGTCCAACTCTCTAATGCAAGAGTTAACCGTTACTCCCAGTCCTTCATTTATCCAACAGGTCAACTCTGGGACTGTCTCCCTCTGTCTGTAATTCCTACTTCCTATGACCTCCAGTCTTTCAAACGCAATGTGTCCAGGCATCTCGAAATAAACGGATCTTGAGTTTGGCTCCCTGTTGTATTGTTTTTTTTTTTTTTTTTTTTTTTTTTTTTTGGAAGGAACGGTTTGCAGGCTCCTGGCCTTTGGTTCCTTCTTCCTTGCATAAAAAATAGGGGGGGATATATCATATCTGAAGAACGCCGAGTGTACACTAAATCACTGTCATGTTCCAAGATCCCAGGGCTAATGAACAGCTATCTCCCCAGGTCCGTGTGAAGAAAACTTACAACTGACGAAATACAATGAAAACCCTATATCTCTGTTAGGGCGTGTTTCAGATCATTCGACATTTCCCGCTACGTATTGGTCAGACTTTGGGAAGATGCTTGTGTCTGTCTGTACATTTGCCGGAAAGGTAAGTATATAGCATGGACAACGTTTTTATCTTCATGGATGACTTAACTTCATGGACAATGTTTTTATCTTCATGGATGACTGTAACTTCATGGACAACGTTTTAAGCATATAGCACTGGCCAGTAAATGAGACTGATTACTTCCTGCGTTAGATATTTCGTGGGAGAATAATCACAAAACAATCAGTAAATTCATTAAACCCTCTCTCTCACACGTGCATAATGGAACGTTGTCTGTCTGTATAAGGGTTTGTCCAGCTACTTCTAGACGCATGGATCGATTTTTATTGCACTTCTTAGGAACACTCCCAAGGGTCACAGATTTTGCATGAACTACATTATTATAGTTACGCCTCAATAATTTGTTTTCTATAGTGTCAATGGAGTCAAGTCCATTTCCTTCAAGTCTTACCACATACTAGTTTATTCATGTATTTTTAGGTTTCTTCGTTCCAAATAATAAACAAACGGTGACAGACCCACGGCCCAGTTTTATTGGGCCGTGGGTGGACCAAACGAGATTGGGTTGCTGGTGTGAGTCCAAATGTTGAATACTTAGATTAACTCGTAGATATATAGTCAGTCGGTCATGAAATACAATACAGCTCCCATTATTTTTTAATTTTCAGTGGGCGATTCACACTTCACGAGTCGAAATAAACATACATTCTCCTCGCCAGTCTCTCGCTCTCCATCCTCTCCACATGGCCAAACCACCTCATTGTGTTGAGGGGGGGAGAGGGAGGGGGAGACCAAGGATGAGATGGACGGATGGAATGGAGAGGTATGAGAGAGGGGTGTGTGAGCTGGGAGCAGGGCAATGAAATGGCGGGGGACAGGACGACATGGAGGCGATTTGCTTGTGGCCACCCCTTACGGGATTAAGGAGTCTGGCAATAGATAAATAGATAGATAGATACAAATAGACATCTGCCAATAAATTTAGTGAGTATATCGATATTTCATTAGCTGTTACAGACTCAAAATATTTTCTATCCAGAGCATAACCAGATGTGGAATGTTTGTTATATGAAGGCCGACAGGGAGAAGACACGACTGAAATAGTTCCATACATACTAAGCACAGTTCGTGTGTGTGTGAGAGAGAGAGAGTGAGAAACTTTGATAGTAACAGTGGTATGGGTGGCTATAAACAAGGAACAGAAAGTAAAAAAGGAAGTATTGGTAGTAAAACAATGATAAGGTAGGAAAGCCACAAGACACAAACGGTGACAAAGTACAACGGTAGGAGACAGTGGTACGGCAGGACACAAGGCAAAGACGGTGAGGCAAAGGGTTAGGGTAGTGAGGTGTATTTTTGGCTGTCTGGGTGGTGCTCAAACCCACTCCAGTCTCTCCCCAGCTTGAACCCTGTGTTAAACCGACCCAGCCACCTCTCTCATCACTCCTCCCTCCCTTCTCCTTCCCTCTCATTACCTTCATCATCACTCCCGTCAGCGTCTCCCTCCTCCTCAGTCTTGTATGTCATCACTCTCTTCCTTTTCTTTCTCTTTAACAAAAGTTTTCCCTCGAACACTTATAATTTCCACCAGTTTTCTCTCTTTACATTAAATCCTTCGACTTACGGGTCTGTTTAAACACTTGAATCTTATAAAACACACACACACACACACACACACACACACACACACACACACACACACACACACACACACACACAGGTAAAGAAATGAATAGATACCGTAGACATTCTTTTTGCTACGAGGCGAGTTAATTCATCTTTACAGAACCTTCCCTGGCTGTACAAGGGTTAATGAAGGCTGAACCGAACCTTTAAATTCAAAGTCTTGTCTTAAACTTAAAAACCATAAATAAATAAATAAGCGTGTTAGGAGATAGCAACTTTAAAACAGGCCAATTTAAGGTGAAAGGAGTATAGCACATAATACTTGACTCTTCTGTATTCTCTTTACTTATACTGTCACAAAGTGCATAAATAACATAGTTGAGTATACTGATATCCCACACAGAGAAATATACTACACTCAGTTATTTTATCGAGGCGAAGATGCACTTGACAGGCTGGTGATTATTGGTTGAATGCAACATGTCCGAATAACAGCGTCGCATTTCAGTTATTTACAACCAGTTACCAGTAATTACCGGAAATTATCTGAAATACAATGATGTTATTCGGACATATTGCATTCAGCCAGTCATCACCAACATGTCAAGTGCATCTTCGCCTCCATTAAAAAATAAAAAAAAAATAGTGTAGTAAGTAAGACGTGCTGCAAAGTCAATCATGCCAGAGGTAATAGTGTTAAGTAATATTATATACTGTATACCACACCAGCAAACACTCACACAGCGACAAATAATAGTGTTAAGTAATATTATATACTGTACACCACACCAGCAAACACTCACACAGCGACAAATAATAGTGTTAAGTAATATTATATACTGTATACCACACCAGCAAACACTCACACAGCGACAAATAATAGTGTTAAGTAATATTATATACTGTATACCACACCAGCAAACACTCACACAGCGACAAATAATAGTGTTAAGTAATATTATATACTGTATACCACACCAGCAAACACTCACACAGCGACAAATAATAGTGTTAAGTAATATTATATACTGTATACCACACCAGCAAACACTCACACAGCGACAAATAATAGTGTTAAGTAATATTATATACTGTACACCACACCAGCAAACACTCACACAGCGACAAATAATAGTGTTAAGTAATATTATATACTGTATACCACACCAGCAAACACTCACACAGCGACAACCTTACCCAACGACAGTAAAACAAAAAGTCTATATTTATTACTGCGTCTTTATTTTTTGCTGCTCCTTTATTTATTGCTCCTTTAGTATTTTTATTTTTATTTGCTGCTTTCCTATCAGACGAATTATTTGACGGTCTCACATAGTTATTTCTACGGTCTTCGTTGCTCTGGTACACAGTGTCAGGGAGCGCATACCTTTACCAACACCAGTAAAATGTATGACCTATTGCTGCCTCAGGACTGGGATTTACCACATATCTAATAAACTTTGCCTTGAACCACAGCCCACCTATCCACCAGATATTATTGCTCCCAGATAACACCTTTTTGACCTATATGGTATCGTAACAGACAGACAGACACGGGTGAATACACAGCCTTCACCCAGTTTTGATGGCGGAGGTAATAATACTGACGTGCCACATACAAACTAGCAAGGCAGAGGGGGTACCGGGCCTACCAGTACACGTCCCCCAATATTTCGTCAGCTCTCTTAGGCTTCCCCATATGGTCCTTCTATCTTTCATCTCGGCTCGTTTCTCTCTTCCCCCTCACTTCCCTTTTCTTGTAGGTCGCCCATTTTCCTCTGTCCTATCTTTCATCTCCTCTCGTTTTCCTGCTCCTTCTCGCTCCCCATTTTCTTCTGTTCTGCCCATTGTCTTTCATCTTTCTTCCCTTCTCGTTCTTCTCTTTCCTCTGACTACCCCTTGTCTTCCAGGTCGCACAGCATCCTCTCTCCTGTTATCCATCTCTTCTCGTTTCTTTCTTTCTCCTCTCACTCCCCATTTTCATGCACTACGCAGCTACTTCTCTCCTATCTCCCATCTCTTCTAGATGATCTTTCTCCTCTCACTCCTCATTTTCTCGCATTTCGTAGTTTCCTCTCTCCAATTTTCTTCCCTTCTGATTTATTTTCAGTCTTCACTCACTTTCCATGTTCTGCTCTGCCCAGCTTGCTTTCTCCTCCCTCCTGTTTTCACAATTACGACTAATATTAAGTATAAGCTGAGTAAAACACTGCTACTGTATCTGTATACTGTTGTCTTAACTAATACAGCTTCAATACTATGCCAAACCAAATTAAATAGTATTGATTTTAAGTTTCATTCCTTTGTCTTCACGTATACGTTTTACAGTACATATATCAACCACGCAGGAGTCAGTAGTAAGGTGGAGAAAACACTATTATGACATTGGTGAAGACTTAATTAATACGTTCCCAGGCTCAATCTCCCACTTTGCTCCCTCCCTCCTCCCCTCTCCCCATCCCCCCTTCTACAGCCCACATTTCTCCCTCCTTCATGTCTCCCCTCTCCGTTCCTTCCCCGCCGTCTCTTTTCCCCCTCTGTACCCTCCCCTCCTCCTCATCACTCTGCCTTCCTCCCTCTCTCCTCCCTTTGCATCAGTTTGGGTTTTATTCCCGCAATGTAAAGTCCTACTCCTCTTTAACCATTAATTTAACAGAGGCTTATTATTCTCACGCTTATGTTTCTTATATCACCATGGATTTCCTAAGTGACAAGAATTTATCAACTTAACATACATAAACACACCAGAAAGGAATGCTAGGGAGTCATTTTACCTGACAGAATACGGCCCAGTCTCCTCACTCTTCATACCAATTACCCTTTCTGCACGTCGAACCAGGTAAACTCTTGGTGGAGAACTGAATTTTATCTCCTGGTGGTGTTTTACGAGTGTCTGCCTAACCTTCTGTGTCTGCAACTTTCCAGACATATTTGCTCCTTCGAAATGTCTACGTGAATATACTATACTTGCAGTCCACAGCTTCATAGTTCGTTTCTTATTACTCTCTGGTTAATCAGGCCTCATCTATATACAATAATCTGGCGTTAGCTGGAACTGAATACGAAGGAAGGCTAATGTTATCAGTATTAACACTCTCAGGCTCCTATCACTCAACTGAATGAAATCGTAGGAGGCAGATGAAAGGGAATACCAGATGCGACCACGAAATGGTTAACGGGTTGACATAAAGTATAATCGTACATTGCAATTACATTTCAACGGACCACTGTCTCGTTATGACAAAGACTGTGTATCGCAATGATCAATGGAGAGACGCTGTTAAGGTGCAGCCACACTAGGAAATTTCCTCTGTCAGGGATTACACCAATTATTATCCTTGCCACTCCATTCAGTACTGGGGTAGTCAGATGCTCCTCAAGGACTACCAGAGAATGACGTATTTTCTACACACACACACACACACACACACACACACACATTAGCAATCGGAATAGAATTAAGCAAAACATTACACTAATGCGGCTGATAAACTGATTCAAACATCGACACAGCGTTATTATCCAAGAGCAACACGAAAGAGAGAGAGAGAGAGAGAGAGAGAGAACACAGGCACTGTTCTACTTTCCCCAGCCTTCAGTAGAACCTTTAGTCCAGTTTGCACAGAACCACAAACAAATCTACAACAACCAATATCAACACAAAGACCTGGTACCACACGAGTCAAAAAAGGAGAGAGAGAGAGAGAGAGAGAGAGAGAGAGAGAGAGAGAGAGAGAGAAACAAAACACAGGCACTGTTCTACTTTCCCCAGCCTTCAGTAGAACCTTTAGTCCAGTTTGCACAGAACCACAAACAAATCTACAACAACCAATATCAACACAAAGACCTGGTACCACACGAGTCAAAAAAGAGATATCGGGGTTAAAGTCGTTTGTACTCCCTAAAGGATATTAAAATCATCAATAATATTACCTGATGTCTTTATTAGGCCAGAGAATTGGACGCTCGTAAATATAAATTGGACAATCGTCAATACTCAAGCACAAACAGATCTCTTGGTTGAAATCAGTGGTACTCTAACGATGTAAGGGATATTTAAGACGCCAGTTGTATTACCTGATGTCTATATTATGCCAGAGAATTGGAAGCTCGTATATATAAATTAGATAATTGTAAATACCCAAGCACATATAAACTGTGTTCTCGTTAGTTGAGGAAGCTCCCTAACACCTTGTACTGAGTGAATTATTTTTGCTTATTACGCCTGACTGTCCTATTCTGGATTATGTACATCCTTCCAGTATCGCCAAACTCTGCATCAGTAACATTAGAAAGGGATAATAGCCTCAAATATCCACAAATAAATAAGGAAGATGTGTTAGGGAGTTAGTTTAATAGACGTGCTGTACAAGCCTATCTCGGTAATATATTGTTTATCTGTTGATCTTTCAGGAGGTTATGTCCCTTGATTATTGAGAAAAACTTATTGATGGAAAACACAAAACACAAACGACTATGATACGAACAATACTATACTCCTTTCTCCTTAACTTGGCCCAAACTTTCGTCCCTTTGTAGCTTATTTCACATTGTTCACTGATGGAAAAAGACAATACTATAAACAAAAAATATTCAGACTGAGTAGGAAAGTGTATGTGAGTGAGGTGGAGGGGGGGAGAGGGAGGGGGAGGCCAAGGATGAGGTGGAGGGATGGAGTTGAGAGTGACACTGACGAGGAGAGTGTATGTGAGTGAGGTGGTACGCGGGTGGTAGGAGGAGGCCAAGGATGAGATGAAGGGATGGAATGGAGAGGTATATGAGAGAGGGGGTTGTGAGCTGGGAGCAGGGCAGTGAAATGACGGAGTACAGAGCAACATGGAGGCGATTTTTTTTTTTTTTTTTTTGATAATGAATGAAGGAAAAACAAAGGAAAAAAAATAAGTCCATGTGCCTCAAGGCATCCTCCATTCATAAAATACTTATAACAATTGGATTTAAAATCGAGAGGATTAAATGTATGTGGGAAGCAACTCCCAGGAAGTGAATTCCAGAGAGTAGTAGTTCTGGGGATAAATGAATTTTGATAAGCAGAGGTTCTGCATTGTGGGGGAGAGAGTGTGAGTTCATGGGCGCTCGCAGCTGCCCGAGTATTTCGGGAGAAAATGTGAAGGGGAGGCACAATTGAAGCCAGTTCGTTAGAGCACTCACGGTAAAAATATCGATAAAATAATGATAAAGAAGCAACATCTCTACGTACTGATAACGGAGGAAGGTCCTGTGTTATGGCAGGATTATTGATTAATTTAATAGCTTTATTTTGAATTTTGTCCAACTGCCTCAGTGCAACTGCTCCACATCCACTCCACAGTGGTGATCAGCATTCGATCTGAGAACGCACATGACTTTTGCATATTGTGGCCATCTGCTCGTCATTGAAGAACTCACGAACCTGTACATAAGTCCCAGTTTTTTAGAAGCATTTTTAGCAAGGGATTTAACATAAGCTCTCCAGCTTAGGTTGGGGTTTAGAGTAACACCTAGGATATCAGTTGTAGTGGATATGGAAATACTGACATCATTTAAAATTATGTGAGAGTCTGAGGGATTCTTTCTATTGGAGATATTAATGTATTTAGTTTTCTGAGCATTAAATGAGACCAGATTTTTTTGTCCCCATTGATTAATTTTAGAAAGGTCCTGGTTCAGAGAAATTGCTGTTTATTTGGGAATTTATAATATCAAATTACGTAAAGGAGGTACTAAATGTGAAAGAACTATGAAGGGTCGAGTCATCAGCATAAGAGTGTATTGGGTTGTGCGTGACAGATAGGAGGTCATTTATATGTATGAGAAAGAGGGTTGGCGCCAAAACTTATCCCTGAGGTACGCCAGCATTTATGGAATGACTCTGAGAATAAATTCCATCTACCATGACCCATATTTTTCTACTATGAAGGTAAGAAGAAAAGGAGGAACCAGTGATGCAAAGCCATAGTGTGACATCTTAGACAATAAGGCCTGGTGCCATACTCTGTCAAATGCTTTTGAAATATTAAGTGCTACTGTGTGTGTTTCACCATGTTGGTCTTTGTTTTGTTAATCTGATGGGTAAGAAGGCAAAGAATATCTACAGTTGAACGTACCTGTCTAAATCCATACTGCCGATCATTGATCAATTTATTGATTTCTAGATGCCTGACTATGTGTTTGTTAATTTGTTTGTGATCACCTCTTACGGGATGAAGGCGCCTGGCGATAGATACATAGATAAATTGATAGATAGATAGATAGAAGAGAAGAGCCTTAACCATTTGAAAGCTGGGAGGTGACTGGTTGCCCGGATGCATTCATTCTTAACGACCCATTTCAATTTTATTATAAGGATTACAATAACCCTTTGATGATAAGATTGCCCAAATAAAATAGTCTATATAGTTCTTCGCATAGATTATTTAAAAACCAGTGTCTTACAAAGTTAATCAGATGGCTTTGATTAGTGAAATTTTGAATTCTCGATACAAATCAACCCACGTCCAGGTAATGTTTTATGGGTACCTTGATTTTTGACCCCATCTTTTGGTATTATGCCATTACCTCACTACTGAGAAAGTTTGTCATTATCTATCCTAGTACACTATGGGAATTGCAATGAAATATGAGGGGGGAAAGGCCGCTCGAGGGATGTCCCACATGACTAGGCAAACGAGTATTCATATTTACTTCAGAGCTTTCTTTCTGTCTCATTAGTTTGCATTATGCTTTCTACTTTCGCATCATCTATAAGTTTTCTGTCTTCTTAGCTTCGAGAGTCTTGTTTTATCATACAACAGAGCCGTGACAAGGTATGGGCCGCGGGATACTTAGGAGTGACGGTGACATATGGCTTCTTCACCAGTGTCAACCAGTCACGCGTCATTAGAATTCCGGTGTTTCACTAGGTTAGATTTTTCGTAATGTCACAGAATAATAGGCTCATATTTGAACAGGTCTAAACATGTTCCCACCTGCACAGTCTGCTGCTCGGACCAAAGTTATTCTTACAACATTATTAGATCTTTCTCTCCAAAGGAATTATCTGTCTATTGCCAGACGCCTTAATTCCGTAAGGGGTGGCCACAAAGAAATTGCCTCCATGTCTCCCTGTCCCCCTCCATGTCACTGCTCTCCCCCCAGCTCACACACACCTCTCTCGTATACCTCACCACTCCATCCTTCCATCCCCCTTGGCCTACCCCTCCCTCTCCCCCCCTCCACCTCACTCACATAAATTCTCCTCGTTAGTCTCTCGCTCTTCATCCTCTCCTCATGGCCAAACAACATAAGTGTATTAATTTTCTCCTAACGTTTTCTATCACATCCACATCCACACCACAATGCTCCTGCACTTCCTCATTTGTCAGTCTGTCTTTCCATGTGACTCCACATGCTCCTCTCAAATAACATATTTCCACTGCTCGCTCTTGACTTCTGTCCCTCTAACAAGATCCAAGTTTCACTTCCATACGTTAGAGTTGGTACCATAATACTCTCATGCAGTAACTTGTTTCACTTCCATGCTCACTTGCCTGTTTCTTATCACTGCGTAAAAAAGAATCTTCCTTCTTGTACCCTTTCACGCACTTCACCCTGTAAACTTTCATCCTTACTCATCACACTACCCAAGTACTTAAATGCACTCACATTTTCCATTTGCTCCTCATCCAGCCTCACTGTACATTCACTGACTTCATTTCTTTCGAGGGCCATACCTTTACTATTTCCTACATTGCTGCTCCCTTTCGTCTTTACTTAACAACACAGTATCATCTGCAAGCAACAGTACAGGGATTTTCCAAACACTGCCCTCTCTCATTAGGGCCACTCCAACATCCACTGCCCTACCATGTATCTCTTTTTACAACCACATCCTTATACAGACTGAACAGCCATGGAGACATGACATCCCTGTTTCAATCGAACCTTCAAACAGAAAAATTCACTCAGTTCACTATCCACACGCACTGCAACTTCAGCACCCTCATACAAACTTTTCACGGCATTCAACAACTTCCCATCTACTCCAAATATTTATAATACTTTCCACAATCCTAGTCTATCCACCCTGTCATATGATTTCTCCAAATTCATGAAGATCGCAGACAACTTTCTTTTCTCCAGAGACTTTTCCACAAAAGACCTAGAAATAAATGTCTGATCTACGCAATCTCTTCTCTTCCTGAAACCTCCTTATTCTTCTCCAACTAATTCCTCTGTTATTTCCCTAACTCTGTCAATAGGTATCCTACCATGTACTTGTTCCTATTACACTAAGAAGACAAATACCCCTATGATTACCATACGCTTCTATTTCCCCCATTCCTTTGTATAGGGGAATAATTATACCTGGCTTCTACTCCTCCGGGATTCTACCTTCCTCCCAGGCCAATATGCACATTTTCCACATCCATTTGACTGCTTTCTCTCCCCCATGCTTTAGCATTTCACCACACACTCCATCAATTCCAGGGGCTTTTCCAATTTTGACATTTTTCATTGTTTCCACAATTTCCGTCCTGCTGATATCTTTCTCTCTTCTCACATCCCTCCGTCTCCAAGCCATTCACCAGCCACTTATACTCGCATTACTTTGATTCTATATGTTTTCTCCATCTGCTTAGGTTTTCTCCCCTCTGTGTTAGCAGTCCACTTTTTTTTTTGTCTTTCACTCCCCGACCAACTTCTTTGACACCCTGTCTAACTCTCTTTGCCTCTTTCCAGAACATTTTCTTACATTCCCTTTACTTTACACTTAAATTCTTTCCAAATTCCTCATCCACTCCCTTCTTACTCTCTCCTACTAATCTTTCCACCTCTCTCTTACTCTCTACATATAACTCTTTCTACCTCTCAGTTTCATCCACACCCCTGTCCCTCAACCACTCATGATAATTTGTTTTCTTCTTTTGTGTCACAGCCTGTCTGACCACTTCATTCAACCATGTTCTTTCTTGCATCCCCTTTCGTCTTCACTTCACCCCATATACCAGGAGTGGGGAACCTTTCTCCTATTAAGGGCCATTAGGATATTTTTAACATCATTCGCGGGCCATACAAAATTATCAACTTAAAATCAACTGTAGCCCAGTACATTATATATATATATATATATATATATATATATATATATATATATATATATATATATATATATATATATATATATATATATATATATATATATATATATAAAATCATCATCATCATCATCATCATCAGCCTTTTGAGTACCCACTGCAGGACAGGCCTATCCCGACCGAAGCCGGGATGATACAGTGCTACCAAGTGGCTTAGACTGTCTGGCTGAGGTTGTATGTAGGGTGAGAAGTGCTTGTAAGTGTAATTGTAGTGTTGTAGTGGCATTGGATGTGTGTGTAGTCTGTGAAGCAAGTGTAGTCGGGCCGGGCATGCCGACTGGGTGCAAGCACACTTTACAGTAAGGAACACTGGTTCAACCACAGCACCCTTTATGTCCGCCAATATATATATATATATATATATATATATATATATATATATATATATATATATATATATATATATATATATTCGTTCATGAGTATATGAAATTGCATTTATGCATTGCCCCGCCGGCCTGATCAAATGGTCTTGCAGGCCGGACGTTCCCCACCCCTGCCATATACTATTCCACATGCTGCACGGATTTTTTCTGTGAATATCTTGCACACACCTTGCACGTCCCCCATCTCCTCCAATCCATATTTACCCAATCGCTCCTCCACTTCCCTCTTAAGATCTGCCTTTTTTTCCCATCATCTTGTAACCTTTCCATCCTCCTTGTATGAACTACTTCCTCCTGCCCTTCCCCTCTTCTATTCCTCCGTTTCATTTGACCCTTGACCATCAAAACCACCAAGTGGTGGTCAGAAAGTCCAATCCCAGAACCTCTATATCCTTTTGCATCCATCACACACCTTCTCATCCTTTTATCCACACACACATAATCAATCATTGCCTTCCGTTCATTCAGTTCACCACCCACCCTTCTCATCACTCGTCATGTATACCTGTGGATCATTTTGTGTCTGAAGAGGGTACTGGCTATTAACATCCCCCTCCCGGCACAAATGTCCACTAGAACATTGCCATTCTCATCCACCTTTGCAGGCACACCCCACTCACTAATTACTCCGTCCACCGTCACATTCCCAACTTTTCCATTCATATCTCCAATCGAAAACACTCCCTCATTCCTTTCAAACTTTTCCCTGCGTGCTTCCACATTTGTCCAGAACTCTTCTTTCACCCTGCTTGCACGATCTTGCGTTGGCGCATCCACACACACAATCGTCCATATTTCTAGTCCGACTTTCAGGCTTACCCACACAATCCTTGAGTCAACTGATCCATACTCACTTATAGTCTCCTTCCATCTCTTGCACACAACAATATACACTTTTTTTTTTGCCCTCTCATTCCAAATGGTACTAAATACTATCCTCCACCTCACTTTTCTACTTTGTCCTGTTATTTGTTTTTTATTATCTTGCCCCGTCATTACTTAATAGTCAGGGTCACGATGATGGTGGAGGTGGTGGTGGTAAGCTCTCGAGGTATCTATTGTCCCTACTCTCCTGCAGAATTATTCCAGCTGCTGCTGTCCTACTGTGACTACGGTGAAGTGATGAAACTGTGGATGGGGCCTAACCCAGTGGTCATTCTTGGTGGCCCAAGAGCGGCTGAGGTGAGTACATCTTACCAGCAGCAAAATGATTTTTTTTCCCTTACGAGCCTTCATAACACTCTTTATAAAGCGATTTAGTTTGATGATAAAATGTTATGTTTCTCTATTTATATTACAAATGCAAACTATAGGAATACTGAAAAGATTCAGATTGAATGCGTGAGTGTTCTAGCATCTTCACATCCTGCACACATTTATTGTATTCGACAGAATCCCGCCCCACCTAGGAAACTCACATGTTTACAATGCAGAAAAGAAAGAGCCAAAGAGTGATAACCTCGAAAACAAAAACGTTGTTATTTCCACGAAAAGTTGAATGAAAGCCAACAAAAATCTTAGCCTTCCAGTTAGAGATTCCAGGACGCCTTTTTTTTTTTTTTTTTTCCCCTTGAGTACACTACATCCAATCACATTGGCAACGTCGGAGGGAGTTCAGTGAGAAATGATTCGGCAACGTCGCACCTTCGTTTCGATCAGCTGTTAAAAAGTAAACAATTATCATCTTGCGTGACAGTATTATTTACAAGAGGTTTCCCACTTCAGAGTCTTTTAAAAGTGACGGAACCAAATAGCTTGGCGTTAGTCAAAATAAAATAATACAAAAATAAATAAAATCAGTAAACGTCACTGACGCTTAGTGTAAAACACGGCTTGAAGTGTGTTGTTATTTGAGGTCCGTGTCATTACTCAATGACTGTTTATAACAGCATTATAAATAAACTGCCTCAACGTTGCCTAGCCTCAATTAACCAAACCTAATCTTAACAATTCTGATCTTATCTAATGTAACCAAACCTAACCTTACCTAACAACCTAGTATAAACTTATATATTGTAATTTTATCAAATATAACCAAACCTTACGTAATCTAGCCCTAACAAAACTTATATATACTAATCTTTTCTAATATAACTAAACCTAACCCTAACCTAACATTACCGGTAAATTTGTAGTTTCAAAGACAGAAATTTGAATATGAAATCATTCTTTTTATATTGGCATTTGGAGCAACTTTTCTAAGTACTTTCTCCCTCGCTAATGTTTCGTTTTGAGATATCCTCCCTTCCTCCCTCAGTAACGCACCAGTTTTAACGGGAACAAATGAAACAATTCGGCTAATCAAACCAAAAAATCTTCAGAACAGCAGTGTCTGACATTAAACCAATTTTTATTTACATTGTAAACATAACTGCGACCAAATTTAATGATAAGACTGGGGCCTACAGCATATGTATGTTAATATATAAACAAGACTATCCGTCACCTGTGAGCCAGGTAGACCGTATTAATACTTTTGGATGAAAACTTGACTATTATGTATCCATCCTGGATGACTCACAATGCTGGTTGAGTGACATGTGAACTCAAGTTGTGACTCTAAACAACTTTTATTTATAACATTTCCTTCTATAATCAATACTTTCTGAGGTTTTAGTTCTTGACACAGAGAGACACACATATATATTTCATACAAAAATAATGACCATCGACATCGTCTGCCTGGTTCAATAAACGAACAAACTGCCTATTTGGTGTTGGTAATAAAATATTTGTGTATCACACATTTCCTCTCCTCTCTCTGTGCCTGTCTTTTGTTTGGCGCCTTCCACCCACCTGAAGCAAAGTTACGACTCTACCGAGTCTTCTCAAGGCACTAGATCCAACGCTGTCAGTATAAGATGAAAAATTATACCCGGGAAAAATAATCGCTTCCATGTGACAATGCAGGTGCAATTAAAAAGTGACGAAGGCATTAGTGGATTTCACCAGGTGCAGAAATAAAAGACTGAAATATTAACTTTTTCACTGGACAGCTAGTCAGAAGAGGAAACATTGCATTGCTACACAGGTGCTGTATACCTGCTATAGTGAGCGTGGGATGAGATCAGATACTTCATAGGAGTAATAGCCAGTGATACAGCGACAGCAGAGGGAAAGAGGAGCAACACTGCAATAAACAGAGAGAGAGAGAGAGAGAGAGAGAGAGAGAGAGAGAGAGAGAGAGAGAGAGAGAGTCAGTAGCAGGAGGCGCGGAAATGTAAAAGTGACAGCGGAAAGACATGTAGAAGTGTAAAGGATGTAAGTGGTAGATTATTAACCCATGAAAATGAAGTAAGGACCAGATGGAATGAATATTCTGAAAGCCTGATGAATAGGAATAGAGACAGCAAGGCCGCTGTAAATATATTTGGTTTTAGGAGTGTGCAGAGAAGGAATGCAGTGATAGGAAACATGACACTCGCACAGGTGAAGAACGCTATGAAAAAGCTGAAGAATGGGAATGCAGCTGGGGTTGATGAGGTGTATGCAGACATGATAAAGTGTAGTGAAGAAAGCAGAATTAAGTGCTTGTTGGAGATATGTAAGAAGGCATGGATGAGTGAAACTGTGCAAGCAGAGTGGGAAAAGGCTGAGATTGTACCCCTGTACAAAAATAAAGGTGAGCGAAGTAAGTGCACGAATTATCGTGGCATAAATTCATTGAGTGTTGTAGGGAAGGTATATAGAAGAATTATTATAGATAAAGCAAGACTGATATCAAAAGTCCTGGTGAGTGATGAACAGGGTGGTTTTAGGAGTGACCGAGAATGTGTGGATCAAATATTTGCAGAGAGACAGATAATGGAGAAGGCTTGTGGGAAAGACTATTAGGTGTTTATGGCAGTCATGGATCAGGAAAAAGCATACGACAAAGTAGACAGAGAAAGATTGTGGAAGGATTTGCTCATGTACAGTACAGTGGAGCAAGTAGAAAGTGCGATAAAATATTGGGTTATATTGAGGCATCTGGCAGTTTCCTGTAGTAAGTCCACGTATCTTTATGAATGAATCGCTCAGAACCCAGAGCCTGTGTAAGGTGGAACGTGATTGGCTGATCTTTTGAGTGGCAATGAAGCAAATATTTTCATCATATTATCCGTAAATCAAGGTTAATAACTAATAACTGGCACGAAACAATGTATGGAGAATACTACAGTATTTAATGATCGAACGTGGAGTATAAGAGAGTAATAAGCGACAGCAATCTGTAAAACCATAACTGGCAACATAGCACGGAAGAGCAGCATGTCAGCTGGTAGTTTCGTATATTCATAACACTCGAAGCAGTGGAAACGAAGTCTAGTGAATCAGATTAATAGATGTTGACCTCTGACGAAGAGAACCGGTAATGCTTTCTTTAACGAATGTAATATTGGTATTACACTGCATCGGTTTCAAGGGTTATTATGCTCTGACACATATTATGTTAATATGCATAAGTAGTAAATTAATACTATACTATTTGTTGTCTTACTACCTTTTATATTTCACCAAATATATTGAAATAAGAAGAGGGAAGAATGTGCTAAGCCAGTAAGACCTTGTACCACAAGGAAGGAAATACAGAGGGACAGCAAGCACGAGGGAAAAAGAAACAAGGGACATGTGAAAAATATTTAGTTGTTCTCGCAAACAATCGGGACCCCTCACTCGGGCACCAAGATGTAATAAATATTTAATGTATAGAATTCGGTGCTCCGCTCTCAGAGCACCACAATGTAGGAAATTTCTAGTATTTCTTAGTAAACAACTCGTAGGTCGTTACTCTTCCCTAAGGATGTCCTTAAGTAAATTCAGACACGTCTCATAGGGTTAGGTGAACCGTAACGTAACATTAACTCATCTACAATAACTATTTCTCCTCTATCTCTTAGCTAATTCCCCCTTGAATTGGCCAATTCGTAAAGGTTACTTAGCTAGTGAAGAGGTAGTGTCGGACAACCGATGACAATGGGGCTGCTTTGTGTAATTGCTTGAGCAATCAAGCGTCCTTAAGGTGCATATGTACAACGTGCTACTTGAACCTTGTCTAGGAGCAGAGTGCGTGATCGTGGCAGGCCCCAGTTGACAGTTCCTCATAGAATTGTGGGTTGCCAACTATTAATTAATTACAGTACTAAATACTTCATGATATATACAGGGCGAATCTAACAAATTAATCTTAGTTTCAATTAAACTAAAGTTAAACCAAATATTCCCTTTAACTATGTGAATATCTTAATTCCACATCTGCTTTACACGAAGACCTTTTCATCCTCGACACGTCATCTAACGCGCAGACGCTGTTTAGGTCAGTGGAAAATTCCATATAATTACATGTCTTAACAATATAGTTGTCCACGAGGGTTAAACGCAGTAGCATTTAATTTATCAATAACAAGAATTATTAAAGAGAACGTAATCTCTGGGTTATAAAAACTGCTTGAACAATTGACAACGATCTCTGGTTTTCCTCTGCTTTTTAGCCACGGACGACTCGCATAAAATGTAGAGAGTGCAACCACACAGTTTTGGGGCCGGGGGAAAATGATACGCTGTATCATTTAATATGATCCTTAGCCAGGAATTCCCTCCATAAATCTCGAGAACCCTGTGCTACGGACCTTCTAGGTCGCTCATCCTGACCCGTTTGATCTTCACCATCCCCTGGATCTGGAGTGGCTGCTAACTCAAGGGGTACCAGTTTATCAATAGTTTTTATACTGGTATGTCCCCTACAATTTATTTTTATGAGTCTCAGCACCCCCTCTGAATCTGGGTGCGTGGAGATTACTTTAGCTAATGGCCACTGGGATCTTGGCTGTTCAGTCTTCACTAAGACCATATCCCCTATATTTATAACAGATTTGTTGCTGGCAGCCTGAGCCCCATAAAATCTTTCTCGTAGGCTCAAAAGATATTCCTCGCTCCAATGTTTGTTCCAAGTATCCAACACCCTTTTCAGACGTTGATATCCCTCCCACAGATGTTGTCCTAAATCATTATTTTCTATGTTAGGATCATCAATTTCTTCCTGGATATTAACACAAGGCATCGGATGGAGCTTCCTGCCATATATCGTATGAGCTGGTGTTAAGGCCTCTAGCAAGACGCTAGTGTCATCTAGATAAGTCAAGGGTCTATTATTAATCCTGGTTTCAATTTCAGTTATTACTGTTCTTAAATCTTCTCTCGTGATCTTCGTTTTATGTAATGTTTTCCTCAGGCAGTTCTTGACAATACCAATCATTCGTTCGGTAAATCCATTTTGCCATGGAGCTCTTGGAGCTGTGAACTGCCAAATACAATCTCGGATTCCCAACGCCAACTTAACCTTTAGGTCGTTCATTATATTCAACAGTAAAGGTGTTACTCCAACGAAATTAGTTCCGTTGTCACTTATTAACTTGCCAGGACAAGTCCTTCTAGCGGCAAATCTGCGAAAGACATTGAGGAATGTCTCTGAGCTTAGGTCTTCTGCTAATTCTAGATGGACTGCCCTTGTGTAGGCACAAGTAAATAAACAAATGTAAACTTTATGGGGAGTTTCCTCACCTGTAACAGTTATAGCCCCTGTGTAGTCCACTCCTGTTATGTGGAAGGGCCGACTTATGTTCACCCTATCCTTCGGTAGGGCTGGTGGTCCTGGGTAGTTATAAGGTCGCTGCTCATACCTCCTACAAATGATGCAGTTTTTGAGATATTTTTTAATAACTTGTCTACCCTTAGGAATCCAATACTTTTCCTGAATTTGGGCTAAGGTCTGTGGCACACCTCCATGGAGAGTGGAATCATGGGCTTCTTTTATAATTAGTTGTACAAAGCATCCACTCTTGGGTAATGAAATGGGGTGTTTGGTTTGGATGGACAAGTCAGCCTTTACCAGTCGGCCTTGACATCTTATCAGACCTTTTCCGTCTAAGAACAAGCCTAAATTCTTCATCAGCTTATTCCCTTTCCCAGTGTCTTGGCCTAAAAGTTTATATATTTCCCCGTAAGAATTTCTTTGTACTCTTTTCAGCCAGTATTCTAGGGGATCTAACTTCTGAAACCTCACTTTCTTATTCAAAAATTCAACAACCAATTTAGTAGTGTTTATAAGTTGTCTTATTGATGAGAATCGGCTGATGTCAATTACTTCCGGCTCAGGCACTACAGGATCCAAGTTCACTACACTAACCTCGGCAATACTGTACTGTTTCTGCTCAGGCCAATCCTTAGTGAGTAACCATTTAGGACCTTTAAACTACAAGTTATCTTTGATCAGTCTCCTTACGGTCGAACCTCTCGAGGGCAGATCAGCTGGATTTTGCTTGGAGCATACATGCATAAAATTAAATTTGGAAGACAGCTCTTCAATAGTCTTCACTCTATTACCGACGAAAGGAATTTTACTGTCTTCCTTCCCTATCCAGTAAAGACAAATCTCACTGTCAGTCCATATGTAAATGTTCTCAAATTGAGTATCAAGAGTAGTGGTTATATACCTGGCCAATTTAGTTCCTATTCTATGGAAGCCAATTCCATTTGAGGTAGGGTTCTTCCTTTAATTGGCGGAACTCTGGCTTTGGACATTATGATCTTACTATCCTCTCCTGTTGTGCAATAAGCTACTGCTCCGTAGGCCCTTTGAGAAGCATCACAAAATATGTGTAAGTGCGACTTCTCATTACTGTTTATTTTCCTGGGAATACATATGCTTGATGTGGTTTCAAGCTCCTTTCTAATCTGTTTCCATTGTTCCACATATGTCTCACCCAATTCAGTGTCCCAGTCTAACTTTTCTCGCCAAGCCTCCTGTACTAAACATTTGCCCCTCATAACTATAGGACTGACCAACCCTAATGGGTCATATAGCTTGGAAACCTGACTTAACAAGGACCTCTTGGTGAGAGTGACATTAGAGAACTTAATTGGTTTCAAACTTATTACATCAGCTGTTGTATCCCAGTTAAGACCCAACACATTTTGAGTTTTGGGAATGTCAGTATCTGGATAGTCCTCTTGTATTTTATTCCTCAAAAGCAGTGAATTTGTATTCCAGCTCTGTAACGGCAAATTTGCCTTCCCACATTCGGAATTGGCTACTTCATAAGCCTTCAAAGCTTCCGACTCAGTATCAGCAACACCTTGCAAATTATCCATGTAAAAAGCCTGCCCTATTTCTGGGCATTTGGCATTTTCAAAATGATGCTTTAGAGTGTTGCATAGTAGGAAAGGACTAGCACAAGAGCCAAAGAGCACCGATCGGAAACAGTAAGGTTTTCAATGGACTATTCTCACCTTGAGGATCATGAGGCCAGAGGAATTTTGTAAATTTCCTATCCTCCTCTCTCAGTCCTGTTCTGAGAAAAGCCTTACTAATGTCTGTTGTGTAAGCATAAGGTTTCTCTCTACATCTTAGTAACACATTCCCTAACTTTTCTGTTAGTGTAGGTCCAGAGTATAGGCAATCGTTCAAGCTAGCTGATCCCTTGGATGCTTTACTACTACAATTGAATACTATCCTCATGGGAGTAGTTACTGAATCCTTGTTTACAGCATGATGTGGTAAGTAATGTCCTTCTTTGTGGTTTACAGGGAATTCTACCTCTTCTATAAATTCATTCTTCAATTGATCCTTTATAATATTATCATATATGGTTAGATGTTCTGGTTTATCTCTCAACTTCCTTAGAAGAGAATTTAACTGAACTTTAGCTGCTTGGTAATTTGTTGGTAACTCCGAATGGTTTAGTTTCCATGGTAATCGTACCCAATAATGTCCATCCTTAAATTCCACAGACTGGTTATACAAATCCAAGGTTACTTTATCTTCAGAGGTTGGTTCCTCAGAGTGTATACCTACACTGTCTAGGTCCCACAGTTTGTGTACAGGTTCAATATTTTCCTCCAACAAGTCATTTATCTGAGTAGGTTCCAATTCTGCACCTATTCTAGCTACCATCAATGACTGTGGGGGTAACAAAGACTGAGTCTACTAGTTTGGCCTCTCCTTTAGCTTGTTTTGGAAAAGGCAACTGATCCATAATAAGGTTACCTCCTGGACTCTTGAACAACTGTACCTTATTCCTTTGGAAAGTCCTATGTAGGAATCTTCCACAATAATCAGAAACAATTATCATTTTTATGGGACCCACAGTATCTGATTCCACATTCTGTTTAACCAACTTTATCCCTGAGCTTTGTAGATGATCAGATGTTTCCTTCAATCCTTTTATGTATATACTTGTCTCCATATTATCAAGCACAGCTGCTGTTATACGGCATTTATATCTGCCTAATTGTATTACAGGTCTAACTAAATCAAAAGACTGAGCTTTCTTAGTTGTTGAGAATCCTGTAATGGCTAGATTTACCTTGCCAGTAATAGGTAACTTTAATTTCTTTACAATGTCTGCAGAAATGAAGGTTTTCTGAGCACCAGTATCAAAAAGGGTACATACTAATTGGTTTCTATTCTCAGTCAATACTTTCACATCTGCTATTGGAACTGCAGCTGGCATTACTACTGGAGCATTCCCGTTTGCAATTGTCATATTGACACTTGCAGGTTTAGGAACCTCATTTTTCATCCTTGGACATAGGGCACTATGATGATGATCCTTTTTGCATTTAAAACAAAGATTTAGTTTAGTCTTACAGTCCGCGGAAGTATGTTCGGTATTCATACAGATTATACAACATCCCAGTTCCTGAAGCTTTCCTACTCTAGAAGCATAATCAGGATACTGTTGACAAGATGCACTGGAATGCTGCTCACCATAAAATGCACAAACTTTTCTGTCCTTTACCATGGAAGGTTTTACTTCCTTAATTTCATCAGCTTGTCTGTTCCTTGTTTTTAATATTTTATCCTTAGCCTTTAAGGAGCTAAGGAAAGTACCTGGCTCTTCTTTAGGTACATACTTTGTCTTCTCTGACTTAGGTTTCCGAACCAGTTGGTTAGTGGTTTTTTTCTTTATTTCAGTCTTCTGTTTAATCTCATTAGGTTTCACTGTTCCTTGCAAATGTTTGCAGAGTTGCATCAAGCCTTCCTCAATCTCTTCGCAGGAGAAATTATCCTTTTGGTACCTACCATGCAAAGCATTCTTGGTTTTTGGTAGAAGCTTTAAGGATACAATTCTTGTAAGCACCCAGACTGATACCTTAATGTCTTCGTAAGTACCTAAGGCCTTTAAATTACAACTTACGGCAATTCTAAATTTTTGCAAGGAATCAAAATCGTGTCTAGGTATGGGTAATTCAATTAGAGCCTTCAATAGTTGAGTAATGACTTGTTCCCTGTCTTCGTAGTTTTGTTTAAGGAGAGTCAAGGCCACCTCATAATTATTTCCTTCTACTGGTAGTTCTTTTATCAGCTGATATGGTGTTCCTTTGACCTGTCTTAGGAGATATGTGAGTTTACTGACCTTAGGGAGAACTGTTCTTTCATGTACTAAATATTTGAATTGATCCCAAAACGATTTCCAGTTTTGCTCCCCATCAAACTCTGGAAGCTTTATTTGTGGTAACACAGCTCTACTCTTTTGTTCCACAATTTGTGTTTCTGCAGCAGTCTCAGCTAATTTTGACTCTAGTGTCTTTATGTAACTTGCTATACTTTGGTGATAGAAACTCCGTGTACAAACAGCTAGATAAGGAGTTTATTACGAGCTCACAACAAAATAGTCTGTCCTTCTTGAATGTCTACTCTGAACTAATGCAGTCGCGCCATCTTCCCAGGCGTTGGGCCCTGGGAAAGCGTGCTAGGTCAGCAAGTTTAGTGGGGGCATGTATGCATTGGGGGGGGGACATATATACATCGGGGGGGGGACATATTGTGGAGGGGGTACACTACTCCCCCGGGTAGCTGAGATGGTGTCTCCTGACACCAGGAGTTATATGGTGTTTGAAAATAGTATTAAGGCAAGGCCGGGGAGGTTTGTACAAGGGATAATTATGATACAGGGCAGTAGAGGAGACATGGCCATGGTTAGGGGGGGGAATTAGAAGGATATATACATATAAGATATGCAAGGATTAATAGGTATGTGTCCAGTAAGGGTCGAAGGTATACATAGATATAATGGGGATTATACAATAATATCTTGATACATGATAAACAAGGAGTAGATATGAGAGTTCTATTGTTCTTCGTTCATTTTTTTTTTTTTTTTTGGTATTTTCTGTAGGATACACTGTCACTTAGTAATGCAATAAAGAAGTACCATCATTGTCTAGTAGGCAGAGTTCTGTTCACAGTTTGGTTAATTGTCAGATGGCATTGGTATTCACTGAATGTGAGGGCACTAAGTACGGGGTTTCTACGTCGTGTGTAGGGCGTACTATGCCTGTAGCAACTCTGATTTCCTGGAGTCGGCGTTCCATTTTTCTGACACAACAATGCACTGCACATATGATGAGGAGAAAACTTATGAAAGCGATAACCACAGGGGAAAACACAGCTGTTGGATGAACCCATGAACGGCTGAAGGCCAGAGAATATTGATCCATAATGAAATCACTGTCATTGAGGAATGTTAGCATGCGCAAGTTAGGGAAGGTGATGGTAATGTTGGCAGATGGTAGGGTGGAAGGCATGTCGATTGGTTGAAAGATGTCATAGGAGTGTTTACGGACAGCTTGGTGATAGCGAGTGGCGTTTGATGACGGACTCTGATTTGACGGTACAATAGTCAGGTGCTTTGTAGAGACCACTAGCGGGGACAGATCGAACTGAAGAACCAGGACACATGATTGTGACAGAGATGGGAACAGCAAAGAAGAAGTACTGGACATGGTTGAGGTGAGCATGGTAGACCGGGAGTTCAGGAGCTGGTAGAAAAGAACAGGCCGAGTAGATTGAATGGTTGCGAACTAAAGCAGACTTACAGGGTGTAGCACTGCTAGGGAAGATAGCGAAAAGGTGGGCAGCACAGAGACGAGAGGTCGGAGTAAGGGAGGAACATTTCTGGAGGTCTGTGGAAGAAAGGAAGGCAACGGAAAGATGATCATGGGAGAGGAGGAAATATTCTGAAGGAACAGAGACTTGTAACAAGGAGTTGTTGAGGCGGAAAGGGAAGAGAATGATGTGGAAAAGGTTAAAGGTTATGGCAGAACGGAGAGGAATATGGACGACGACGTATGTGGTGAGAAGAGTGGCTTCGAGAACAGGATAATAATATTCGAGGGAGGAGTAGGGGAGGACCGGGGACAGACCGAAGGTGGAGTGAGCCCATTCCAGGACAGAACGGAGAGCTGAGACAGGTACTAAGTCGGCAGTGACACGTCCATTTATAGCATCAACCAGGATACGAACCAAGGTAGAGACTAGAGACAGGAGAGAGTCAATGGCCAGTTGGAGATTATCCATGTTGAGTTTGAGGTAGAAGAACTGAGAGATAACTTTGAGATCTGAAAGGTGTCGTTGTAAGATATCGGTGAAGTTGTTTAGAATGAACGTGACTTCATTGAGGTGGGTCGCAAGCTTCTGTAACATAGTGTGTTGGATTTTGATGACCCGGCATTGGGATTCTAGAGCTGAAGCTAAGTGAGTGAGATCAGATTTGAAGCCAGAAATGTGACGGGTTGTAGCAACGCCAAACAAGCCACTCAGAATCTCACTGCCGAAGTCGAAGAGACCACGGTTCACACGAGAACGACCAACAGGTGTCTGAATGGAAAATGTGTCATTGAGCGCAGTGAATCTGTTACTTATGTATTGCAATTGCCAGGAGAGTGGAAGGAAAAGGTTATAGAGATACTCATTCGGGTTGTGTGTCCCAGTGATGGCCGTGAGATGGGTCTTGATTCCGTGGAGCTGGTGCTCGTAGGCAGGTAGGGCAATGGTTACGTCGGGCAGGGGCGCAAGATCATAGCGCAATGAGGCTATTTCTTCGATAAGCAGTACCTCGCCTCCCGAGCCGACCAAGGCCCCGGGACGTACTCCACCATCATCCTGACCTGACCCAGACCCCAGGAGGGTCAGCACTGCCAGCAAGGAGATCGCTAACATCGTACCTAGAAAATCAGGGTAGAGTAATGGGGGAGGTCTTGAAGAGATTGGTGGGCAGAGCGCAGTTTGGACCGATATTGATTGGTTGATGAATGAGTAGGTGGAGGTGGAGATGAAGGAGACTGAGGGATAGGGGGAGACAGAGTAGATTGAGGGATGTGAGGAGGGGAAGGGGGGTCAGGAGGTTGTGTAAGTGACTCTTCCAACACGAGGCCACGGGGTGCTCGCTTTAAGTCATCGACGTGGACCCATCTGGTGTCCTTAGTGGACAGGTCCTGGAGGTGAAATTTGTTGCCTTGTTGAGTGAGGACGCGGTGGGGCCCTGTAAATTTGTCATCCAACTTAGAGGAACGCATATGGGAATGAGCAAAGACAAGATCGCCTACATTGATAGTGATAGGAGAGGCGGACTTATGTTGGTGCTGCAGCATGTCCTCCTGAGAGGAAGCCAAAGTGGATTGGACATACTGGTGGATTGTCTGGAAGTTGGCCAATGTTAGTTTAACATAATCATCCATGTTGTAGATGGGTTCTGGCTTTGAGGATAAGAGAGAGTATGGGAGGTCCTTGTCAAAACCAAAGAGGACGAAGAAGGTAGATTCAGCAATGGATGCGTTGATGGAGGATGCCACTTGGGGAATCCAGTCATCCCAGGACGAACTATTGGAGCCTAGATGTCTGAGGCACTCTAAGATTTTTCGGTTGTGGCGTTCTACAAGGCCATTGGAAGCCGGATGGTTAGGCACGACATTGCACTTACTGATATGAAAGCAGCGACAGATCTCATCTAGAAGGCTATTGTTGAACTCCGTACCGTTGTCAGTAAGAATGGTATGAGAGGTACTGAACGGGCAAATTATGTGATCTACAAAGGCACGTGCAACGCTCTTCGCGGTCCTGTCAGAGAGGGGTACGAGGACACAGTAGTGGGAGAAGTGGTCAACCGCTACGAACAAGTACTCAACGCCGGATTCCGTGAGAGGTAGTTTAAAGAGATTGATTGAGACAGTTTCCCATGGTCGTGACGGGATTGGGTATTGTAAGAGAGGTGTAGGCAAGCCGGTTGATCCTTTGTGGCGGTGGCAGGAGAGGCAAGAGTCACAGTGGGCATTGATATCGCGGCGCATGGTTGGCCAATAGTATTTGAGACGTGCTTGGCGCAAGCATCGGTCTTTACCTGGATGGGAAGCTTGAGGGGTATTATGAACAATGTGAAGAACCTTTGGTATCAGGGCAGTGGGGACAACAAGTTGGCGTACTTCGCGATTGGGCATGTCTTTGCCTGTTAGTAGTGTTTTCCTGTACAAGAGATCATCATCTAGCATGAACTCATCTAGTGATACTGGCAGAGTAGGTAAGGGCGAGGCATCGCCAGATTCTAGGAAATAAATGACTTTGGACCACATGGGGTCTTGGCGCTGAAAGTTTTGAACAACTTCTGACGTTAGTGTAGTGTTTTCAGTTACTTCGAGCTGCAGTGATGTTATAGCTGGTGCTACGTGACGTGCGAGTGCGTCTGCGACTACATTCAACTTGTCTGGTACATATTGAAAAGTGGGATTAAAGTCCTGGATGATGACGGACCATCTAGCTAGCCTACCTGTTAGGTTGCGGTTCTTGAACAAATCACATAGTGGAAGGTGGTCTGTTTGGATATGCACTGGATAACCATAGACTATATCTCTGAAATGTTTCAAGGACCAGACTACCACTAGCGTTTCGAGATCTGTGACACTGTAGTTATGTTCAGCAGTTGTAAGGGTGCGACTAGCATACGCTATTACGCACTTCCTTGATGCTTCATCGAGTTGCATCAAAACGGCACCAAGTCCAGTGCCTGAGGCGTCTGTGCAGAGAAGGAAGGGTGTGGTATAATCAGGGAACGCTAGAACAGGGCATTTACAAGAGCTGGCTTTAGCTTTTGGAAAGCCTGTGACTGGTCGTTTGTGCAAACAAAGGGCACATTCTGCTTGAGTAAGTGGGTCAGAGGAGCGGCGATCTTTGTGTAGCCTTGTATGAATCTACGATAATAGCCACTGAGGCCCAGGAAACTTCGTACAGCTTCGGTAGTGGTAGGTTCTGGGAAGTTAATAATCGCCTTAGTTTTATCCTCATTAGTATGAATGCCTTGTGCATCTACGACATGGCCTAGGAATTTGATTTTCTTTCGCAGGAAGTCACATTTACTGAGATTGATTTTCAGGCCTGCGAGCTGGAGGCCTTCAAAGACTTACCGGAGTTTGGTAAAATGATCAGGGATGGATTTACTCACAACAATGATATCATCTAGGTAAGCAAAAAGAGAGTGTCCCATCATACCGCTGAAGACTTAATGGATAAGTCGCATGAACACGGAAGGAGCATTTCTCAGACCAAAAGGGAATCTCTTAAACCGAAAATGTCCAGAAGGGGTGCTAAAGGCTGTCACTGGGCGAGAGGATTCTTCCATTTCGACCTGCCAATACCTGCTGAGGAGATCTAAAGATGAAAAGACTAAGTTGTTTTCACCAAGGTATTCTAGCAAATCAGTGAGGACAGGTAACGGGAAACGGTCTGGAATGGTGACAGAATTGACCTTACGATAGTCGACTACTGGTCTAAAGTTGCCGTCCTTTGGTACTAAGAAAAGTGGGCTATTCCATGGACTGATGGAGGGCTCAATAATGTCCTGGTCTAACATGTTCTGTACCATTTGATCTGTCTGCTTTCTCTGGCTGTGAGGAAATCGATACGCTGGTATGTAAATCGGCTGAGTTCCTGGTAGTAGTTCAATCGTATGTTTGACAAGGTCTGTTCTACCCATCAGTTCACCGGGTAAGGCAACCACATTTCTGTACGAGGTCAGAAGGTCGAGTAGTTGAGGCGTATTTTCTGGGAAATCTGTGCAAGTGAGATGTGAGAGCATATCGGGTGAATATGTCGGCGCAGATCCCGTAGAGTTAATAGTACCTACACCGATTGGCGCACTATCATCAGTCTGAATAGTAGGAATTGAGGAATCCTGGTACACCTTTACGGCCGCTGGGTATACTAGGAAATCTCCAATCTTTACATCACTTTTAAGTTTTAGTGGAGCATTTGTGACATTGAGCAAGTACAGGTAGCATAAACTGTCCTCTAAGACTGTGCATCACGCTGACTCATAAGTCAAGCCATTCACACAACACGTCTCAGGTAGTGTTAGTACATCCACTCCTTCTTTCGCACCGGCAACACAAACAGAGACTTTGGTGAACTCATGGGGTAACAAAATTGTGCACGTATTCGTTACTGCACGTTTCGTCTCCGCGTGTTGGAGAAGATCATTCACACTGTGTGAGGTAGGTAACTGAGACATGTCTGAGTCAGTGATAGTGTTGTTGGGAGAGGAGGTAAGAGCCATTTCCGAAGGCTGAGAAGATGTAGCAGTGGAGATTGAGGAATTTATGTCCTTGCTCGCAGTCAGTAAAGGAATGATCTCTGTATTCTCAGATGATGATAGTGGTGGTATGGGCTGGGTTGGACTTTTTGGTAGCGATCGGGACAATGGTAACTGAAGGACTGATTTGATCATAAGAACAGGATGGGGACATTCCATACTGTAAACTGGGAATCCAGAAATGTCTATACTACCACAGGCAGGTAATAATGCAATGGAGTGTTGTGCCATGGTGGAGAAACCAATAAGGGCATCTGCAGGATACTGCAAGTCATTAGTGACATGAAATTCAATTGGGATAGGGGGCAATTCTCTGTGTAGTTTGACTTCAAGGGTGACTCTTCCCTTAAATTTAAACTCTGAGCCTTCGACACCGCATAGACGAATGTCTGGTGGTTCTAGGAAACTGACGTGGTTGTGATGACGATGAATAAGATGTAAGGAATTGTCGGAGATCAGATTTACTATAGATCCTGTGTCCAAGAAGAATGACGTTGGTACGTCATGACTGCATCCGAGAATGACTAAACCCCGAGGATGTTATGGGACCTACATGGCGGATGGGGAGTTGGGTGTCTGGTTCTACGTGATATTGGTCCGATACGGGCGCGGCGCTTCCCCTGACTGTTGGCAGTTGAGGTAACGACATTCCTCAGTGGTGTGAGTCATGCTTGATTTGTGGTATTTGCAGTGTGGACGACGTGAGCGGGAAGGCGTACGCTGTCTGGTTTGGGAGTGAGGACGTCTGTATGTACGGTCGCAACTGGATGCTCGATGTCCAGGATGACCACAGTGCCAGCAAAGAATCGAAGATTGTCTGTTCCGTCGGACGGTAGAGGGATCACGACCTGCGGTAGGAGAACGATGTGTGGCAGGTCTGCCGCGTGTGGTGGGACGGGAGCGAGATTGGTCTGGGGTAGTGGAGGTGTGACAGACTGAGGAGGCCAAGGGTTGGGTGGTGCCCTGACGCGTGTAGTTCGAACCTGTTCTTTCATGAATGGCTTTAGTGACCTGAATAATTTTATCTCCTGGATTGAAACCGATTTCCAAGGCTAGCTCTCGCTGTTTAGGAGTAAGCCAGTGAAGGAATCTCAGGTAACCAATTAAGTCAGCAAAGTTGGTGAGTGAAAGCATTGGAACGCCATTTTTGTCTTCTAACCATTTCGTGCCTACCAGTAATTGGAGCATCTCGCTACTAGTTGCTTTCATGGTGGCGGCAGCTTCGCGGAGCTTGGCATGTTGCGCTGGGACTCGCAAGTCCTCATCTAGTTGGTTTAGGAGATTAATGAATCCCATGAGAGACGCGGTATTTGAATGCTGGCAACAAAGGCTGATGAGTTCCGTACGAAAATCAGCAAAGGTATGAATGTTATAGAAATATCCTGCACGGATCACGGATCCGATGTCCGATTTGCCGTGGTGCAAGCGACCCATGAGGTAGGCTACTTTGAGCGATTCATCGGTGATCTGCCTATTGTGGATGTCTGTTTCGACTTCTCTGAGTAAATCATGGACAGACCAAGTTGGGTCCTGGCCGGTAAATTTGGGACGATTGGCATCATCGAGATAGATTGTGGAGGGTTGGCCATGGCTGGAAGTGCAGAAGTGGCGGTAGGAGAGGTGTGGGAGAGAGAGAAGGTAGTGGTAGTTAAGGGCGAGCAAGACGGGGTATGAAGTGAGGCAGGAGAGTGAACGATAGGGGAAGGAGTAGAGGAAGAAGAAGAGAGTGGAGAGGTAGGGGTAGAGGAGGAGGTATCTGGATTGACGAATGTAGGATGGGTAGTAAGTGGTTCTGCGGGAAGTGAAACGGGAGTCTCAGGTACAGGGCGGTGGTACTCTTTGCCACTTAGTGAGTGATTGTGGTAGAGTCGGCAGACGTTGTATGATCAGGTGATATTTCCGGGTCGAGAGGGCTGGTGGTAAGCGGTTGACGTGGAAAGTATGACATTTAATGCGGCAATGGAAGATGAAATGAAGGATGAAGATGGATATGGAGGTAGAAATGAATAATATAACAATGAGAGAATGGAATACACGAGTAGGTGTGAAAACGAATGAAGGTGCGGGGATGGATGGTTTTTAAATAAAAGGCGAAGGATGAGATGGATAATAAATAAAGTAGGTGAAGATGAAAACGGGATAATGGATATGAGATGGAATATTTACAATATCCAATCTGTAGAGAAAATTGAGGATAATCTCTATAGAAAGGTAAGGTATACTATAGTTACAGAGTAAAGACGGGATTGACGAGATGTATGACGTGCAGGTGTGGCTGAGCGTAGCGGGGCTGGGGCGGGGCGGGGCGGCAGTGGAGAGACAGCTGGGTGGAGAGGAGAGTGGCTGGGGACGAGACTGGAGCGATATGTTGGATGAGTCTTAAGTCGAGACGGGAAGAGACGCTGCGATGAGTCACCGGCAGGGAGTGGCGGTCCTAGGAGGCTCACGTAATTCAGACCACATGTGAGTGAAGGCAGGGTGTGGCGGCGATGGGGCCGGTGGTGGGTTGTGAGGGCAGATGTTTGTTCAATGCAGGTGTAGAGCTGTTGAGTTGCAATTGCAGAGAATGGCGGTGGGCAGACAGTGGGCAGACAATGATAAGTGGCACCGTGGAGGCAGGATTTATGATGAGTTCGGAACAGGTGCTGGAAACAGGTGCAACAGGTGCATAGGTCGGCGATGGTGACACTCGCGGGCAGGAACAAGGTGTGTGGGTGGGGTGGTGGGGTTGTTTGAGAGGTGAGCACTGGTGAGAAAAATTGTACACCCGGAAAGCACAGCCGGTTATTATACCACTAGAGGCACTGAAGAGGGGTGAGGCTTTGAGATGCGAGACGTCGTGTATCTGTTGGTGTCACTAAATAGTGGAGGAGGCGGTCAGAATCTGATGGTCCGAAACACCGCTGCTACCAAATGTAACTTGCTATACTTTGGTGATAGAAACTCCGTGTACAAACAGCTAGTTAAGGAGTTTATTACGAGCTCACAACAAAATAGTCTGCCCTTCTTGAATGTCTGCTCTGTACTAACGCAGTCGCGCCGTCTTCCTAGGCATGGGGCCCTGGGAAAGCGTGCTAGGTCAGCAAGTTTAGTGGGGGCATGTATGCACTGGGGGGGGGGACATATATACATCGGGGGTAGACATATTGTGGAGGGGGTACATTTACTACAGTTAAGTACTCTTCTAATATACTTTCAAATTTCGTAGTTTCTGACTAAGAGTTCCTTATCATCAGCCTTAACTATAGCCGCTTCTAAAGTTATATAACCTTCTGCGTACTTAGTCCATCGGTCTTTCAATATACTTAAGAGACTATTTAATTTCTCCCTAGACAGAGGTATTTCGTTCAACGATTGTTTGCAATCATTTATGGCTCAAGTTACCCATCGAACTTTACTACTAGAAGATCTTTGCAACAAGGAAACAGACATGTTGACTGATTTCTAATTTAATATTTAACTATGAGTTTCAACCACAAATTTACCCCAGCTTAGTAATTATCTAATTATTTAAAATTTTGAAGAGTGTAGGGATTAAGTCCACTATATCAAATCTACTCCCCTGGGTTATTAAACCTCTAGGGTTATATTTATCCCCCCATTCAATTTCCAAATACTCATTTTCCGGCTCAGCTAATTATTCATTTAAATTTTGAGGAGTGTAGGAATTAGGTCCATAATTTCAATCTATTCCCCTGGGTTGTTGAACCTCTAGGGTTATATTTCATCCCCACACTCAATTTCCAAAATACCCATATTCCCCGAGCTCAAGATATTTGTCTCCTAGTACACCATAGGCCCATCCCTAGCTTGTATAGCATATAACTGTCCTTTCTTTAGGTCTATATAATTTATAAATTTCTGCAGAACCGCTTCTCTGCCTTGATGGTTCCAGTGTATACCATCGGCCTTCAGTGTTGCTTGGAAGGGCTTGGCGTTAAAGTGTATGAAATCCTTCCCGTTCCTAATCCATTGCAACTTCCTGATCACAGCTCTGCTAATTAATTTATAGGTTCCATAGGAAACTGGAGAGCCATATGGTAGGTTTCTTGGCTCCAGGAGGGTTATGGCTACCGAGGATTTCCATGAGCCTTCTATGGCTCCTACTACGGCAGAATATTCTCCATTACTTCATTAATTTCCACCTCCTCATAGACATCACTTCCTCCCAGGAAGAGGATAGTATGGTCATGCTCCCAATCTAATACAGCATTCAGCATTTCATCATTAAAGAAGGAACTTGCCCTTCCACCCGGAGCTCTGTATATGCGTATTTCCATGTCCTCCACTTCAACCGAACGTGGTAGCAAACTATGCCCCCAAAAGGCAACTTTAAACACATTCATTGCTTCGGCACACATCTGCTATCCTCACTCGGTAGGAGCACGAAAATATGAAAAATATTTGTTTCTAGTAAACAAATCGAGGTTCCTCGCTCAAGGCAGCACGAGGTCAGAAATATTTAAATTATACATGTCGGTATCCTCGGTCGGGCACCAAGATGTAAGAAATTTCTAGTATTTTTAGGTCCTTACTCTTCCCTAAAATTATCCTTAAGTAAATTCAAACAAGTCTCATAGGGTTAGGTGACCCGTAACTTACACCTTAACTCACCTAACTAATTCTCTTCTAGCTAATCCCTCCTTGAAATGGCCAGTTAGTAAAGGTTACTTAGCTAGGGAGTGTCAAACAACAGATGACAACGAACCTGCTTTTGTGTCGTTGCTTGGGCTGTCAAGCATCCTGGAGGTGTGTATATACAAGCTGCTAACTTGACGAGGTCTAGGAGCAGAGTGAGTGAAAATGGCGGGTCCCTAGTTCGTCACAGAATTGTAGGGGTGCCAACAATTAATTAATTACAATGCTAAATACAGTTAGATTACATCATGATATATACAGGGCGAATCTAACAAATTCACCTTAGTTTTAATCAAACTAAGCCAAACCAAATATACCCTTTACCTATGAAAATCCTGAACCCACAACTGCCATTACATGAGGGTCTTTCCATAATCAGACACGTCATCCAACTCACAGACGCAGTTTATGTCAGTGGAAATTTCCATATAATTACATGTATTTACAATATATTTGTCCACGAGGGTTAGATGCAGTAGCATTTAATTTATTAATAATAAGAATTATTAAAGAGAACGTATTATTGGTGATGAAAAACCGCTTCAGTTGTAAATAACAATCTTAAGTTTTCCTCTGCACTCTAACCAGGAACGACTATTATAAAAAGTAGAGAGTGCAAGTGCACTGGGGGAAAATATTTCCCACAAGTGGTTTCCACATCATTTTTGTAGCTTTGCACCGCTTCATTCACCTGTGTTATCTTCTCCTCAATATAACTTCTGATCTATCAGATTGCTTACTTGCCTAATTGTCTCTGTATCATTTTTTAACTCTTCCATAATACTGACATGGTTGACTACTATACTTGCCATTTCACTAATTTTCCTCCTAAGTGAACCCACTTCTACTGTCAGCCCATCTATTGTTGTGTCTTTCTTGTTGACTTCCTTTCCTAATTTTTCTATTTCTTCTTTCTGCATGTGCAACTGTTTCTTAATTTCATCCATTTCATTCTGAAAAACCATCTCTAGTCTGTTTACTCGTTCTACCAGCTTACTGTGTATCTCCATTTCAACCAGTTCTTGGTAGAATAATCATCCTGCTTTCTACCTTTATCCGTTTTCTTTTCCAAATTTGAGTTACTAAAGTACGTGGCCATCATGCAGTACTAAGAGCACAGATTCTATGGTCGTACCATTCTAAAGTGGCGGTTTGGGTGGGGCACCAACCTCTGTACAGTGTTGCCACGTTTTCCATATCGCGATGCCTCTCTCTCTCTCTCTCCTGGGGGTAGATGTGCGTCACCCTAGGGAATTTTGTTTCTTTTATGTGTCTTATAAACTTGTGCTTTCATTTCTTTATTTTGTTTTTTATTATATTATTGTTTTACATATGGCGCCAGATGACCTCGGTGTTGAGGCGCCTTGATTTGTTTTCATTCAGTCATTCTCGCCCTCCTTCCTTCCCTCCCTTCATCTTTCCCTCAGCTTGACGATGCACTCAACACTGCCCCCTGCCTGCCTTCTCTCTCTCTCTCTCTCTCCTTGGGGACATGTGCTTCACCCTTAGGAATTTTGTTTCTTTTATGAGTGACTTATAAACTTGTGCTTTCATTTCTTTATTTTGTTTTTATTATATCTAATTATGTTTAAAAATATTATTGTTTTACATATGGCGCCAGATGACCTCGTTGTTGGCGCCATGATTTTTCATTCAATCACTCTCTCCCTCCTTCGTTCCCTCCCTCCCTCCATCTCTCACTCAGCTGCACTCAACACTGCCCCTGGTCTGCCTTCCCCTCCCCCCCCTCTCTCTCTCTCTCTCTCTCTCTCTCGTCTGTGGTAATTTAGGATACATTTTGGTTATTTTATTTTACGTTATAATGTGCATATTGTAAATTTGACTTTATTTCCACACCACCCAGGAGGTAAAAATCTTGGCGCGTTTTTTTTTTTTAAGAGGTGTCCCCAAACAGGCCTATTTCTCTATCCCTCGGGTCGGTCTGGGTGTATGAGAGTGTTGCCGCTCACGAGGGTTTTAATGTTTATATATTTTTTTTTACTAAGAAATTGGCATATTATTTCTTATATTCCTGCATATTATCTTATAATCATAATTGTGACATTATTACCCACCCCAGAAATACGGTAACAGCCAATAAAAGTGACTACTTTTTTTTAAGCAACACTGTCAAATAATTATGCCACGTTTCTGTATTGACGTATAAATATTTTACGCATAATAAGTTTACTGTTCTTTCATATAATACACACGTTACTTTTATATTCTTATGTGTTTATCTTATTGTGATGCCTATTACATATATATATCAGAGCCGTTCACATAGCGGGTATGGAACACGTGGCAACACTGTACAGAGGTTGGTGCCCCACCCAAACTGCCACTTAAGAATGGTACCACCATAGTTACAGTACATTCCCTGGTGCAGAGTCGCAGACAAAACAACTGATCAGCTGATTGTGCGCATTCCTGCACGTCTTTGTTTTCTTTACTATTTGAACAATAGTGTTACTTAAAACTTCTTTTTATATTAGGACACCATCTAGTCTAACCTTGTACAGAGCTTGACTCATATAAAGGTACTAATTTAGGTATGGCCACTGGCCAGGTTTGGCCAGGTACAGAGTGATGGTGACGTGCGTCCCCCCTGCTCGGCGCGTCGTGTGTGTGTGTGTGTGTGTGTGTGTGTGTGTGTGTGTGTCCCTGGCCTACTGTAGCAGTCGCAGGCGTGGGGCCTGGCTGCAGGTGAGAGGCCCAGCTGTTGCGTCATCGGGGGCAGGAGTGGACTGAAGAAAAGTGCCACAGGGACGCCTCATGCAGCACCTGCCACCCAAGCCAGGCCTTGGTGCCGTGTGTCCACGGCCAGGTCATCAGTGATTGTGTAGCTAGACCTCTGGTCGCAGGCTATCGGAAGGCGCATCTCCAACGTCTCATAGTGTGGTTTGAAGGTGACCATAATGGATCCATCATGAGTGATGCTCACAGCATGGCTTCGCTGTTTTACGAGGGTGAAAAGGTGATGCAAGCCTCCATGCCAAGGTGTCGTGTGCAAAGTGTGGAGGAAATGTGATGATCACATGCAGAGGCTGGGTGGTGCACAGTTAGGCTGTGTGGTGAACAATAAGTGCGCTACAGCTTCTTTGTGACTAGCATCATAATCCAGTGTTAATCTATTATTAGGGCTCAGCATTCAAGATGGAGTGATGGCAATTTTAGGTCAAGTCGGAGTAAAAAGCATAGTAATGGAAAAAATGCAGAGAGAGAGAGAGAGAGAGAAGTAACAAGGAACTGACTTCACAATGGACTGGTTTCCCGCCTTGTTGTAGGAAAATTCCAACACAATCAACAAACAGAAAATGACCTCCCCCCCCCCACTCTTTTTTGAGCCAGATAGACGAAGTCGATGGCCATTATTTCTGAACGATTTTTTTTTTTTATGCAACGAACAAGGAACCAAAGGATAAGCCCGCAAAACATTCCTTCCAAGATGCCTGGACACACTGCATTTGAAAGACTGGAGATCATAGGAAGTAGGAAATACAAACAGAGGGAGACAGTTCCAGATTTGACCTGTTGCATAAATGAACGACTGGGAGTAACAGTTAACTCTTGCATTAGAGTGTTGGACACAGAGTTTGTTGCTAGACGGATGCTGTGTGCCTGTCGTAGAGGTGGAGGGATGCAAACAGACACTTCAGAGAACCAGTAACCATTGAAGTAGTGATAGAAAAGAGATCAATAGGCAACAGTGCGACAAAGAGACAGAGGTTGAAGGGAGCCAGTAAGAGGAGGAGAGTTGATGAGACGAATAGCCTTTGACACCACCCAATTGAGAAGAGCTGTATGTGGGGAGCCTCCCCACACATGAGAGTTGTACTCTAAACAGGGGCGAATAAAACCCGTGTATGAAGTCAACAACTGTGCAGGGATAAAGAAGGCATGGAGTCGGCATAGCACACGTAATCTCTTGGAAGCAGACTTTACAAGAGATGCAATATGATCTTTTCAAGATAAGTCCCGAGTGAATGAAACCCCAAGCATGTTCAAGGATGATGAAGGATTGAGCTGGATATTATTAAACATTAGTGGGTACTCCTGTGGAAGATTGTGTCAGGTAGATAGGTGTTTTTGATGCATTAAAAACAAAAAGATTATTTTTACCCCAGTCAGAGATACAAGCCAGGAAAGACATTAGGTGTGCTATAGCCTCATCCGTTGTTTGTTGAAGTAACTGCTGAAATGGATGTTGCAGAAAACGAATGGAAAGGTGAAGGGTAGAATCATCAGCACCGGAGTCGATAGGATTAGGTGTGCAGCTTAAAAGATCATTGATAAATAAAAGGAAGAGAGTTGGTGATAGGACAGAGCCTGAGGAACACCACTGTTGATATATCTAGGAGAAGAACGATGGCTGTCTACAACAGCAGCTATAGAACAACCAGAAAGCAAGCTAAAGATGAAGGCACAGACAGAAGGATAGAAACCGTAAGAAGGCAGTTTGGAAATGAAAGATTTATGCCATACTCGATTGAAAGCCTTAGAGATGTCACATGCAATGACAAAGTTTTCGCCAAAGTCCCGAAGGGAGGATGGCCAGGAGTCTGAAAGGTAGGTAAGAAGATCGCCAGTGCAGCATCACTGACGGGTCCCATACCTAGGCAGGGTGTAAGCACAGAAGCACAGTTCTTGAGGACAACAGGAGGGACTCCATCAGGCCCATATGCCTTATTAGTATTGAGGCCAGTGATGGCAGAAAATACATCAGCTGAAGACATTTTAATGTCAGCCATGAGGAAGTCAGAGGGGGGAAGCGATGGAGGAACAACACCGAAATCGTCTAAGGTGGAATTGGAGGAGAAAGTCTGAGCAGAGATCTACTTTATCAGTAGACCAAATAGCTACAGAGTCATCAGACTAGAGAAGAGGAGGGAACGATGTTGAGGTAAAGTTGTTAGAAAGGTTTTTGGCAAGGTGCCAGAAGGAGCAGGAAGAATTCGAGTTGGAGAGTTGAGAGCATTTAGTATCGTTGAAATTATTTTTAGCAGACCGAAGAACAGAGTTTGCACGATTCCGAGCAGAAACAAAAAAGATGTGATTCAGGGGTGGGTTGCCTCCGGTACCTTTTATAGGCCCTCTCCTCGTTCCAGACAGCATTAGAACAAGCGTGATTAAACTAAGTCTTTCTTGCATTAGTCAGTGGATATGGGAAAGGATTGTATGCTTCCATGCCCGAGAGAATAAACCTCCGTAATGTGCAAGGTACACTCAGATGGCTCCCGGCCATGGAAGCAATAATCATTCCAGGGAAAATCAAAGAAGTACTGCCTGAGGGCCTCCCAATCCACAGCCCCAAAGTGCCACAAACGATGTATCTTTGGAGGATCAGCAGGCCGTAGTGGAGTGATAGGACAGGTTAAGGTAATAAGGTTATGATCAGAGGAGCCCAACAGAGAGAAATGATTAACAGTGTAAGCAGAAGGATTAGTTGTAAGGAGGAGGTCAAGTATATTGGAGTTCTCTACAAGGAGGCCAGGGATACAGGTAAGGTGCTGTACAAGCTGCACTAGGTCATTAAGGATAGAAAAGATGTAGGCTTGCTCACCATGTGGATCAGTGAAAGGAGAAGAGAGCCAAAGGTGGTGATGAACATTGAAATCTCCTAGAATGGAGATTTCAGAGAATGCAGAAATGGATAGAATATGTTCCGTTGTAGAAGAATATAATCGAAGAATTTTTGACAGTCAGTAGAATTTGAAGATAAGTAAACAGCACAGATATATGTAGTCAGAGAATGACAGGAGAGTCAAAGCTGGAGAGCAGAGAATTCAGAAGAATCAATAACAAGAACACGACAGCAAGATAGGTCGTTGTGTATATACAGTATACACAACAGCCATCTTTGGCTTTGAAATGAGTATAGAGAAAGTAGGAGGATACAGAAAAGCGTTTGCTGTCAGTTGCCTCAGACAGCTGAGTCTCGATAAGGAAGAGAAGCTGAGGTTTAGAGGAGGAGAGGTGGTGTTTGAGAGAAAGAAAGTTAGAGGAAAGGCCGCGAATGTTGCAGAAATGAAGAAGAAATGAGTCAGACAGTGGATCCAGGCAGCTCAAAGAGTCATCACTGGGAGAGGGGCGGATGGTGGGGACATTTATAGTCCCCTCCCCTGGGGACTCCGAGGCATGGTATGGATGCGCCATTTTCCTTTATTTATTGATTTTTTTTTTTTTTTTTTTTAAAGGAAGTGTAGTGTGTACTGTGCATGTAGTTTGGTGTTGATAGAGAAACTTGTATTGGAGAACATGTTGGCCTACTGTCTGTGTTACTGAAATATTGAAAAAGTTCAGGAAAAGGGGATGGTCAGGAACTAGTCCTGATGGCTGATGAAACGGGAGCTCCAGCTCTCCCTGTCATCAGCTTTCCATCCACCTTGGGAGTATTGCCCTGCTCGACTGGTGCTACAGTCTAATCCTCAAATGTATGTGTGTGTCTGTCTGTGCGAAAACTCAAATCTCAGCAAGTATTGATTGTAGATGGAAAGTTATTAATAAAAGTTGTTTAGAGTCTCAACTTGAGTTCACACGTCACTCAACCAGCACTGGGAGTCATTCAGGATGGATACATAATAGTCAGGTTTTCATGTGAGAGTATTATTTCAGTCTACCTGGCTCACAGATGACGGATAGTCTTGTTATCATTATTATCATCAATATTATATTTACCAGTGCACTTGATAGATCAGTGAGGCTTGGTTCCGCGCTGTCTCTTTCAGATCGATTTTTAAACCCCCATTGTTTTGTTTCTCTTCTTTTCTGTCGCTTTTCCGCTCATTTCCTCTCCTCCCCCCCCCCCCGCCATCACTCTGTGTGTGTGTGTGTGTGTGTGTGTGTGTGTGTGTGTGTGTGTGCTAACATCTCATATTTTATCTAATTTTAGCCAAACTGGAAAGGTTGAGGGCCACTTGAGGGGTTTAGCTATTACTTCTAAGAACAACAGATGAAAGGGTAAGGTCAATTTAAACATATATGATTTAGACCAAACTTGGTGGAAGGGTTAAAAACAAGAAGAAAGGAATTTATCACCTTCATATCCGACCTGGCAAATGCGGGACCAAATGGTAGCGGACAAGAGGCCATTTTACCTCACTGCATTCCTCTCTCCAGCCACTTATGTGTTCTGCTTAAAACACGGACGTTACTGACCTTCACCCTTCCTATGTACTTCTTCCTCCTTCCTTCCTCAGCATCCATCTCTGCAAATTAAGTTTTCACGTCGTCATAACGCCCTAACTGTGTTGACAAAGTAGACTACTCAACTGGGTAATTACAGTTTTCGTCATACACAACCCTTCGCCAGCCGATATTTCTTTTAGCACTGGAATCGCTGAGCTATTACAGGGAATTGTAATGATGAACACTGTAATAATATTAAAACCTATAATCAACATTTCTCATATTCATTTTATAAAACCATTCAAATGGACAGGGTTACTAAGTTAACTGCTTATTTAATCAGATTATCCATGTTTGTCTCATTACTGACCAAAATGTGTTTAGGTTTAGATTTGCCATAACAAAACACAATTAAAAATCCTTAAAATAAAATTTATCAGGTAAGTGACATGAAGCGCGGCTGTCACTAGATTTTGTTCTCCCTCCTCCCAAACTGTGGCACCTTCCACTTTAAACATAAGATTGCTACCATTAAGTTTTTTGCTGAGCAAGCCTGCATATTCCTTATGCAGTGGCAGGTGTGTTTTACCAAATATATAAAAAAATAACATGTATTTGTATACTGCTTCAGTGTAGTAGTTACCTCATTATCCTCATAGTCTGCCAAGTGGACGATGCAAACTCTGACCAGCCTACGTGCTCAGTTATTCACATAAATTCATTGCCTCTACACGTAACTCTGATGCAGTGATCTTTCATGTCCTTACTGTAATAGATCAGAATCAGAATCTTCCAATTACCCTACTCATTCACAGGCCTCTTCTAAATTCTGTTTCTTTGGGACTTAGATCATAAACTTTCAGCATACGGTATTTCATTTTCCACTAAATGAACACAGAATATATAGTTCCGAAACTCCTCTGACACCCTGCAGGTTCTATATGCACAACAGATTGCATTGCATTTTCACATAACTCATCTGACACGCTTACCAAATTGTGTTGAAATACAAGGCCTCTCTTTGAGAAGTAACTGGCAGGTTGGTAGGTTGTATGCTTTCATGGTGGATAGCAAGTTGAGAACCGAAATATCCATATCATTTTCTGTCAGCTGTCCACTTCACTAATTTCTGAATCAAGTCATTTACATATCTGCATGTTAATCTGTCACCAACACCATCATCCTGACTCATGTTCCCACCTTAGATGGGGTGAGTGCAAAGTTAACAAAAATAAACACTAGGCTACCATACACATATACTTACTATGCATTAATGCTGACCATCATATATTCACCTTCAATATGTGTGGAATCTAATTTCACTGACAGATACTTCTTTTTATGTTGCAGCCAAGTAGTCAACTTTTTAAATCTATAATACCAAGAGATTTTATTATAATTATTTATTTAAAGTAGGGTGCAATGGGAATGTACCACCTAGCAACTGATGCCAACACTCAGGCTCCCTAGCACCTCTTCCTTAATGCTTTATTTTGCATGCTACTCATTAATATAACCTTTTTTTTGCTTCTTTGTCAACATGTCTTCCATGAATATCACACAACAATATATTAATGGGACAGACTCAGAAATAAACCAGTAAGGAAAAGGCGTTAGTAAGCTTCTTAACTGCACCAGAATACTGCCCTCAGAAAACAATCACTAAGGGTCAAAAAGAGACTGAGGAGGTGCCTAAGGACAGCAAAGATGATGGCAGGAGAGGGACATGCCGAAAAGTTCCTGCATACAGAATGACTTGAACCTGTGCTTTGTATCAACAACATTCATTCTAAGCCACTGAATTTCGGGTCCAACTCCTGGCATCACAACCATTTTGGACTGTATTTATTCTATCAGTGTGGATCAGCATAAAACATAGATGAATTTCCTCACTACACATAACTACTGTACTGCTTTAAGAAGTTCTCTTCCGGTACCTGTCCTTTTACTTTGAGACTTTGTTGCTGTTGTGGTGTCCCTTGGTTCATCTGAAATGTGAACATGGTGGACTGCAGGCTGAAGTTGCCCTTCTCCTGCAGTAACCCTACCCTCCTTTCGGGGGATAGGGAGGTAGATGAGGGATGTATCTATAATCAGGCAGTGGGGCAAGCCATTTATATCAGTGCCACCACATGAAGGCATCCCTTTCCAGCATAGTTTGTGCTGTGAGGGGCTACACTGTGGTAAGGCTAAAAGTGAACTATTCATGAGTCATTCTTAGTGTTCGTGGTGAACTAGAGAAAGATGGGTCACAGACACAGAGTAGTCTGGGTAAGTGCACTTGTGTTCCTAGGTAGAGCAAGTTCTGTGACAAGGATAGGTTTAACCCAGCCCGTCTGGGTGACATGTATATATGTCCTCCTGTGGCCATCTGGGGGTCATGTATACATGATCTAGTAATTTGTGCCGTTGTTTGAATATTTGGCTGGATAGTTTCATCACTCGCACCCACTGGCAACCCTCCCACACACATCCCGTCATGCTTCAGTTGCCAGCTTACCTCCGTGATGGATAGACCTACTCAAATCCATATTCCTGTATCCGGACCCTTGGCTGACCTCCCGCGCCCACTGACTTCAAGACCACTGAAGTCCAAAGACCCTCGGATGAAAGGCTTAAGTGATGGTGCAATAGGGAGGGAGTTAGATATACCATTATCGCTGATTGTGAGTGGTGAAAGTGTCTCCTCCTCTGAGGAAGCAGATCTAGCGATGCTGAGTACGGAAAAATACGCATCAGAGGAGGAGAGTGACAGTGAATTCTCCACTGTGCAGCGATATTTTCCATCTGCACGATCATCAGCATTTTCTGATGATGAAAGATCAGATGTAGTTGATGATCCTGCAAAGGGTGATAATTCTCCACTGTGTGGCAATATTTTCCGTCTGCATGATCATCAGCCTTTTCTGATGATGAAAGATCAGATGTAGTTGATGATCTTGCAAAGGGTGATACACTCACAGTGGAGAAAGTGGCGGGGGAGGTAGAGAATGAAGGAAGCAAGGAGGCTGGCAGGAGGAGAAAATGCCGCAGGCTGAGCCACTGAGCATGAGAGCGGCCCAGGGTGGAAATTTCCACCCATAAACCATCATCACCACCTTCATCCACACAGCCTGCATCACGTTATTCATCACCACATGCATCACCATGCCAGCCTGCATCACTACATGCCTCACCATGTGCCTCATCATGCTGACCTGCCTCACCACGTGCCTCACCATGCTGACCTGCCTCACCATGTGCCTCACCATGCCGGCTTGCATTACTACAGGCCTCACCACTCTGGCCTGCATCACTTCGGACCTCACCACATGCCTCACCACACCGACCTGCCTCACCACGTGCCTCACCACACTGGCCTGCATCTCTTCAGGCCTCACCATGCCAGCCTGCATCACTATGGGCCTCACCACGTGCCTCACAACGCCGGCCTGCCTCACCACGTGCCAAATCACCACAACCTGGCCCATCAGATGATGTTGGTGTAGGTGCATGCCGGCAGGGACGTGCCCGCCGACACCTTTTACCAATGCCATCACCACCATGATCACAGTCACCAGCATCATCACCTGCCTCACATAGTGGTAAGTTATGGAGTCACCAACACACCGCCATGCTAGGGGCCTTAGCAGGGCAAGGGGCAGGCCACGTGCACGGCAGACAAGACAGGAGCCGAGGACAGGTAGGTTAGAAACCTTTGTGTGGGAGGAAGGGACGAGGTTTCAGCCTACTGTACCTGTGTTTGATGACAAATGCAGATGTGCAGCCAGAATTTCTCTGCAACAGAGGTTCTTCTGCAGTGGACTTCTTCCTTGCTTTTTTCACAACAGCAGTGATGGAGTTCATTGTGAAAGAAGTGAAGAGTTTCAGGGATTTCTGCTGCAATAGGGCTGAGACCTCCTACCCACGATAGGCTGTGGAAGTTTCGCTCAATTCTGGAGATGATGAAGGAAAATTTTCGATCTTTTTACAGGCCATTTGAGAAGGTTGTTATCGACGAGTCGCTTGTTTTGTTCAAGGGATGTCTTGCCTTCATTCAGTACATTCCATCAAAGAGACATCATTTCGGAATAAAGTTTTTTGTGTTATGTGGTTGCAAGACTGGGTACGTGCTTGATTTCATTGTGTATACAGCGAGTGATGTGGTGTTCTTGAAGAATGATCCCCGTGGTTTTTCTGGCTCTGTGGTCAAGAAACTAATGGACAGGTACTTCGGTGGCAGCCATATCCTTCACAATGATAATTATTACATAGCACCAGGTTTTGCAAAGTACCTGCAAGAACACCGAATTAAATCATGTGGCACTGTCCATGCAAAGAGCAAGTATTGGCCATCCTTTCCCAAAGGCACCATGAAGGGGGAGTGCAGGACCTTGCAATCAGGTAAACTCCTGGCAATTCACTGGCATAATAAGAGAAAGGTGAATGTCCTCTCCACGGTCCACGAAGGTAAGTTGATTGATACAGGCAAGGTCGGTAGGAGAACGAGTCAGCCAGTCTTTAAGACTGATGCTGTTATCGACTATAATGTGAACGTGCGACTCGTCAATAAATCAGATGTGCAGATCGGCACAATCGACTGTCTGAGGAGGTGTTGTAAGTGGTATAAGAAGGCATCCCTATATGTACTGGACATCTGTGTACTGAATGTCTTCATTCCATACAAGGATGTTACACAGACCAACACGTTCCTCAAACGTCCACAAGGATGTAATTTACGGCCTTCTAGAGAGGTATGGACAGGTAAATCCTTCCGTGAAATGGAGGCACAGCAACTGCCTGACCGCCTGCAGTGCAGGGACTACCTCAGCAAGCATTTCATGGAAATACTAGCTCGCACACCTGCCTGCAAGGAAGCCATCCGCCGTTGCTATGTGTTTGCGCCAATTCATTGCGCTGACCACTGCAACGCCGTATGACGAGGTGGTGGTGTGCTGAATATGAGGTTGCACTGTGTACTGACTGTTTCTTTGATTTCCACGCATTGACCGAATGGTAGGAGTCTGGGTATTATGAATAAGTTATTGTACATATCGGTATGTTGTTTTTTGTTGAAATAGACAATATGATTTCACTGCTCTGTGTATATTAATGTGAATAATGGGGGCAGCAAGTATGTTTCATGATAAACTCGCAGCCTTATTTTACGTGGAAAACATCTGTTTATACATTTATGATGAAAAAGCACAACTCAAAGGAAAGAGAAAGTCATAGTGGTAAGTATTTCCGTTTGTGGGCAGTACGTAAATGACTACCGGTACTTGGTTCACATTTTTTTTTTTTTTTTTGGAGTAGTACTTGTAGTGGTAGTAGTAGTGGTAGTATGTGTTGTAGGTGTGTTAGTAATAGTAGTAGATGTGGTAGTTGTAATAGTAGTAGTTGTGGTAGTGGTAGTAGTACTTGTAGTGGTGGTTGTTGTAGTATTTGTAGAAGTTGTTGTAGTGGTAGTTGTACTTGTACTTCTAGTAGTAATAGTATTATTTCTAGTAGTTGCAATACCCAGACTTCTACTCGCTCATCAATGCCAGAATCGAGCAGCAATCCTTGTCAAACATACATTTCCGTGTGTGTATGTGTGTGTGTGTGTGTGTGTGTGTGTGTGTGTGTGTGTGTGTGTGTGTGTGTGTGTGTGTGTGTGTGTGTGTGTGTGTGTGTGTGTGTGTGTGTGTGTGTGTGTGTGTGTGTGTGTGTGTGTGTGTGTGTGTGTGTGTGTGTGAGAGAGAGAGAGAGAGAGAGAGAGAGAGAGAGAGAGAGAGACAGACAGACAGACAGACAGACAGAGACAGACAGACAGAGACAGACAGACAGACAGACAGAGCACGGGAGTGTCTGTCTGTCTGTCTGTAATGAAACAGATGAGCAGCCTGAGTTCAAGGTCGTTGCTACTGTGACCGGCCTTCATTCACCCAGTACAACCGATTAAGGAAAAATATTCACGAAAACAGTGTTTGTAGTGGAGTTTGGTCTCCTGGAAGTGTCATCAAAGTGATATCAGTGTGGTGAACTAGTGTAAGCCTTTGTTGTGTCACCGAATCTCCGCCACGCATACGGACACTGGCAAAAAAAAAAAAAAAAAATACCCTCATTTCCAACTCGCTTACTCTCCCTATCTGCATTTCACAGACCATCTGATGCCACCAACTTGAAGTCGAAGGATTGCTGAGTAACATGAGACCTTATTTGTTATAACTGAATAAGTATTAACAGAGATATGAAAGTTTAAAGATAGACGATTTTGCCGATTTCTGTCGGGAAGCCCTGGCTGTGGGGAGCAATCACGATAACATCTGCCGGACGGGAGGGGTTAAGAAGGACGATGTTTGGCTGTGGCTTTTGGATGACTGCAAAGGCTATGTGTCTGTGTATATGTTTGTGAAGTGCAGTAAAGGAAGAGGATACTCAGGCTCAAACGTATAGAACGGCAATGGTTAGATGGATGTGTAATGTGTCCTTGAATGTGCGAGAAGAACTGGCGAGTTGAAAGGAAGGATAGGACTGGAATGTATTGCTGTTGTGATGAGAAGATTTAGACTGAGATTGTTTGGCTATGTGGAGAGGATGGAAGATGACAATTGGGTGCAGAAAGTGAGGAGTGTGAAACGTAGGGTTGTGAGAGGCAGTCCAAAAAAGACCTGGGACGAGGTCATAGAGTGTGACCTCGAATAAGCGACAGAACAGGGAAGCTGCTGGAGATGGAGCAGCGTGGAGAGCCATCTTCAGGTGACCAAGGCTGACACTTGCATGTTGGAGCCTTAATATATGATATGATACAAGGTTCAGTACTGAGTGATGGAGGAGGGATGCTGCTGAGGCATTGTGTGTGGAACTACATTTCAGTTCAGCAATTAAGCTTATTTTTATACAGTTGAAATGTGTAAATACTCGTACATTCACATCATTCAAATAATAATGTATTTAAACTTTATCATACAAAAGGCAGCATCATAAAAAATAACTTATTGACCAGCAAACACAAAATACTTGATTATGAACAGTAACTCTGTGCACATGTAACTTTTCAAAACCTTCTATCTAATGGTGTATATGCTATTTTGTTCCTGCTATGCCCACACAATTATGTTGGTTATAAGATTACAGACTGGAGGAGTTGGCTATACACATCACTAATCTCTACACTATGCTACTTGTGGGCTCCCCTAGGCTGAGTAAAACTGCTTCGTTGAGGTACAGGTAAAGGGACAGAAGAATAATAACAACAATATTGTATTGTAACCATACTATGCTACTGTAGCCATACGATGTAACCATACCTTGTAACCCTATATATATTAAACCATATATTCATAATATCTTAAACTTGTGTACGTGACCAATAGTGCATGTATTAGCTAATTTCATAAACTTCATAGCAAATACAGCCTGTTGCCGGCTCCATCATCCTCACTGGGTTCAGTGGCCAGTTGGGGGGCTGGTTTAGAACGGGTTGGACCTGTGATTGTCTTCTCCAAATAAACTCCTGTTATATATACAGTACATCAAGACCTATGGATTACTCCTAACTGGGGTACGAGAGGGGGGTGAAACATATTGGTGACAGTGGTGAGACGGACCTCATTCACATTGCCTCCATACAGTATATTCTCACTGACATAGCCAAACCTCGCTTGTGCCGGTGCCTTGTCCCTGCTCCAGGCTATCCACCTACGACGCACCTCTCCGTTCACCTGCCTTGTGGTTGTGTTGCCTACATGTTTTGGGGTGAGATCTTCCTAATATACGTTCCTGAACTTTATACCTACACCCATCTTCAGCCCCATCGGTTTTCACCAGCACCCACATAGCTCAAAACAATCAGTAAGCTACTCACTGCCGAGTGCCAGTTTTCACACCACTCCTGTTTTAGAAAATTATAATAATTCTACACCCCACCACACCCCAACCGCCTAGCTCTCATCCACCCTCTTGCTTTGCTGACCACGCCCCCTACCCGCCCCTAGCAACTGCCACACCACACCACCACTTCCACTCCTTCACTGGGTCTGTGGCCAGCCTATCAATGCCCTCTACGTCATTATTGCCCCATCCAATCAACGTCTTGGTGGTGATCATCTGATGCTTCAGGTTGCATCTGATTGGTCGGGTTCACTTGTAACATCATTCTTTCCAAGCGTCTCTGTTCCTCTATGTAAGAGGGCCTCCCCTTGCTGAAGTTATTGAAGTTACTCCTCCAGCTAGCCTAACTATGCTTCAATCTGCAATGCTTTGTTATTCAGTACACGTAAATATATAGTTTAATTTCATATGCCCATACCTTGACTATCTATAGAGATTATTCTATGGATTTTCTCTACAGAATGTGACTCGCATTACCATTCATCTGCCATCATTCACTTTATTGCATCTCCTGTATTCATAATACCTCTCGCCCACTCCATCTGTCACACTCATCTCACACTGCATTTATTCTTCATCCAAGTCATTTTCTTTCATATTCACTTCTAGTGTGCATATTCCCCTTCATTATCATTGTAAATATTTCATATTCCCGTGTCCTCTCATTGTATATTAAACATTTTCATTCTCATAACTATTAATATAAATTTTCTTACTTCACTACATATTTAACAAAAACTGATCTCTCTCCTGTTCGCCAGTAACTTGAGACTGAAAGTGAGGAGTTTGATCTTGGTGATTTAGATACCTTGACTCGTCTACGTAAGTGGCAGGTCATACGTAAAACCTTCTTCATCTACTCATGCAGCACCTGCCACTGAACTCTCTCACACCACTCTCACTACCACAACTACTACCACTACTACTTCTCTTCTAGAGAACCCAGATAATTTTCTTCCAGATGAGATAAATCCAGATACACCACTCTCTCTAAATGACTCTCTAGAAATTCCCTCTACCCTTTCCCCTACCACTTCCTCTGATTTCACTACTACAGCATATCAGCTCCCAACACTGCCACACCTAACTGCCACTACTTCCTCTGCATTTCAGCCCAGTACTTTAGTTGCTCCCACACTTCCCCAACTTCACACTGCTCAGCAATGACGAACCCGGCTCCCCCTCCACAGTCCATATATTTGGACGACGCTAACCTCCCAGAATACACCACGTAAGATAACTCTGTGTCTGTCTACGACTTCCTCAGAGAGGTCGAAACAGATAATGACAATCGACAAATCAGAGCTGAACCCCTGAAATTCTCTTATCTTAGGGACCGGTTACACCAAGGCAAATCACAAATGGGAGCCGCGATTCAAGCGGTTATTTTGACGATTGCGACACTTTCGATAAGTTCCATCAGCAGTTAATACAGCTCTGTTGTAAACATTCCAAGGCCGAGTCTCTCATTGGTTTTCCTAATCTCCTCAAACAAATGGAGGATATAAAAATTCCTATTAAAGATGCAATGCTGTTTGAGGCAGCAGCTGCAATAAAAACAACAAGCTCTGAGATGCGTCACTTGTTTTGAGACACACCATGGGTAACTCTTAGTGATGGAAAGCATGCGGTTATACTAGACGATTTTGGAGATTTACTGGGTTACCTTAGAGTTTGAACGTCTCAAAGGCAAAAGCAGAGAGACTGGAATCAAACCTCACTCATCAGGCCAGTACTCACACCTCAGCCTCTCACTCCACGGACGGCACTGAAAGTCTTCCATATTTATGCCACTTCATTGGATTACTCACATTCACGACCGAATACCAGGGGAAAACCTAACACTATCCGTTTCCAATCACAGCACTGATCACCAGCAACTGGCTGTGACCAGTCCAACATACGACGGGGTAAACAGTCCTCGACCGTGTGCTGGCACTGCGGTTACAACGGTCATCGAGAATCAAGCTGTTACTGCAAACAAGGACGGCACCACTCGCAAGGGCGACAGTGCACACCCTTGCAATCACGTCATCCTACATGCAAATATCACAAGAACAGTACGACTCGCACTACTAATGAGTGTCATTATCTTAAGAGCCACCAGTCAATTGAAGAGAAGCGCCCATATCGGAAGAATTTAACGTAACAACAGAAGATGCGCCCCTATACGAAGAATGTAACATAATAACAGAAGATCAACTCCCCATTCGCCAGGTAGGACCTATAACTTCCTTAGGCATAGTTATTCTATCATGGAGCAAAGGGGTCAAAACATTATTTTTCTTGGACACGGATCAATGGTAAATTTGATCTCGGATACCTCTCTAAACAGCATTAAGGGAACAAGTAGAAAGGTCGGGATCCTCGAACCACCTGACATTCACCTGTGCGGCGTGGACGGCTTAGAGATTAATATCAAAGGAAGAGTCACTTTAGAGATACAACTTGAAGCCTTAAAACCCTTCACTGCAGAGTTTCTTGTAACAAATGATCTCAGATGTCCATCAGATACTCTTATTGGTTTACCCACCATGGCTTAACAATCCATTGCCCTGTTACCTGCTTGTGGCAGTATAGACATTAAGGGGTTCCCAGTATCTGGTATGGAGTACTCACGTCCTGTACTCTTCCAGATAAACTCAGTTATTCAGTCTCACGTGACTCCACCACTACCTGAGAGTAAAGAGGTAAATCTACCACTGCCTAATCTAATGATATACCCTCAAAGCATTCAACAGTGGATCATGACAACCCCTCTAACAATGACACCATAGCCGACTCAGACACGTCTCATTTAACTACCTCACATAGTTTGTATGACGTTCTACAATGCTCGGAGATGAGGCGTGCAGTAGCAGTTCAGTGCACAATTTTGTTACCGCATTTGTTTACCAAAGTCTCTCTTCGTGTTGTGGGTGCGAAAGAAGAAGTGAATGTACTAACATTACCCGAGACGTGTTGCGTGAATGGCTTAACTTACAAGTCAGCATTGTGCACTGTGTTGGAGGATAATTTGTGTTATCTGTACTTGTTAAATGTCACTAATGCCCATCAGAAGCTTTAAATTGGTATAAAGATTCGGGATAACCTGGTTTACCCATTGGCCATAAAGGTGTGCCAGGATATACCATTCTCCATACCTACTAAGGATGATGATGATGAATCATCTGATGTGTATGCCATTAACTCTAAGGGATCTGCTACGACTCATTCACCTGACCTACTCTCACATGTATCTTCTGGTGATTTCCCACAGCATAAGGATCAATTAGTCAAACTATTGCAGTCTTATCGAGATGTAGTAACCTATGGATAAAACAGATCTAGTCCAACATCTCTCAGAATTATTGCCAGGTACTCACCCAATCTACATACCAGCGTATCGATTACCCCACAGTTTGAGAAAAGAAACGGAGAAGATAGTACAAAACATGTCAGATCAGGACATTATTGATCATCCTGTCAGTCCATTGAATAGTCCACTTTTCCTAGTTCCAAAGAAGGGCAGACAATTTAGACCAGTAGTGGACTATTGTAAAGTAAATTCTGTCACTGTACCCGATCGTTTTGCTTTGCCAGTTTTAACTGAATTGTTGGAGTCACTAGGTGAGAACAACGTAGTCTTTACATCCCTTGACTTACTCAGTGGCTACTGGCAAGTAGAAATGGGAGAGTCATCTTGTCCTGTAACAGCATTTAGCACCTCTTCTGGACATTTTCAGTTTAAGGGGGTTCCGTTTGGATTAAGGAATGCCCCTCAGTATTCATGAGACTCATCCATTCAGTCTGTCAATGAACATTTTGTCATTTTGCTAAGCTTCAGGAAGTATATGAGCACCTTCAGATGGCTGCCTGAAGATTAACCTCAGTAAATGTGACTTACTAAGAAAGAAATTAAATTCCTAGGGCGTGTAGTTGATGCTGAGGGTATTCATACCACTGATGATAAGCATAAGGTGATCATGAACTTCCCAGAACCTACCAGTACAGATGATGTAAGGAGTTTTCTTGGGCTGAGTGGTTACTACTGACGATTTATTAAAGAATATGCACAGCTCGCCACTCCTCTGACTCAGTTACTAAAGAAAAATGCACCTTTCATGTGGACTAAAGATCAGTCACAAACCTTCGAAGCACCGAAAATAGCCCTAGTAAATGCCTCAGTTTTGGCATTCCCTGATTATACAAAACCCTTTCTTCTGTGCACGGATGCGTCAGGTGCAGGAATTGGTGCAGTACTGATGCAACTAGATCAGGCATCAAGGAAGTGTGTAATAGCATATGCTAGTCGCTCCCTCAACCACGCTGAACATAATTACAATATTACGGATTTGGAAGCTCTGGCAGTGGTTTGGTCCCTGAAACATTTCAGAGATATAGTATATGGTTACCCAGTGCATATCCAGATAGACCATCTCCCTCTGTGTGATTTGTTTAAGGGACGAAACCTTACAGGTCGGCTAGCTAGATGGTCAGTCATCATCCAGGACTTCAATCAAAGCTTTTAGTATGTGCCAGGGAAATCGAATGTAGTTGTAGACGCACTTTCACGCCATGTAACAGTGCAGTCACATCATATCAGCCAAACAAAACTGCTAACACCACATTAACACCCGACATTGTTCAAAATTGTCAGCACAAGGACCTCGTATGGTCCAAGATAATTTATTTCCTTGAACTGGGAGATAATTCGATCTTACCTACTCTGCCAGTGCCAATAGATGAGTTTATGTTACGTGACGGTATCTTGTACAGGAAAATGTTACTTACGGGAAAGGATATACCCAATTGGAAAGTACACCAACTTGTTGTTCCTACTGACCTAATACCAGCGGTACTTCAAATCGTCCATGAAACTCCTCATGCATCTCATCCGAGTAAAGATCGATGTCTGAGACAAACACGTCTCGGATACTATTGGTGAACTACAGGATGTGTCGAGATATTAACGTGCACTGTGACTTTTGTATTTCTTGTAACCGCCACAAAGGATCAACCGGATCACCCGCACTGCTCTTGCAATACTCAATTCCTTCACACCCGTGGAAAACTCTCTCTATCGACCTTCTTAAGATTACCTCTTACAGAATCTGGCACAGAGTATTTATTTGTAGCAGTTGATCACTTCTCACGCTATTGTGTCCTCGTGCCTCTCTCAGATAAGACCGCGAAGAGTGTGGCACGTACCTTCATATACCATGTAATTTGCCCATTTACTACACTATCTACACTTATTACAGATTATGGCACAGAGTTTAACAGCAGTCTCCTGATCGAAATTTGTAAGCAGTACAAAGTCAACAAATGCAATGTTCTTCCTAACCATCCAACTTCAAATGGCCTCGTTGAACGCCATAACCGGAAGGTTTGGGAGTGTTAAAGACATCTAGGATCACACAGTGCGCCCTGGGATGAATGGATACCCCAAGTTGCAGCCTCTATAAGTAGTTCCATCCACGCCTCCGTTGGCGAATCTCCCTTCTTTGTCTTATATGGGTTCGATAAAGGCCTCCCCTATTCCATGTTGTCCTCAAGGCCTGGTCCTATCTATAATATGGATGATTATGTAAAGGTGAAAATGTCAAATTTCCAGAAAATCCATCAGTATGTACAAGCAAATTTGGCTTCATCTCAGGAGAGCATATTGCATTGCCAGCATAGGTCTACTTCATCTATCAGTATCAATATTGGAGATTTGGCATTTGCTTGTTCATTTATGCGCACCTCTATATTGGATGACAAATTTACGGGCCCACACTACATAATAACTCGATAGGGTAACAAATCTGAAATACAAGAATTGTGAACTAGAGATACCAAGTGGGTGCATGCATACAATCTTAACCATGCACCGCGAGGCCTGGTGTTGGAAGGGTCACTTACACAACCTACCGGTACTTCTCCTTCTCCTTCTTCGCCTGTCCCTCAATCTGAACCCTCTTCACACACACCTTGTCCTCCTTTAACCAATAAGTATCGATACATGTTGCTTTCTGCACACAAACCTCCTGTTTCATGCTTATTCACCTCTTCGTAACCATTCCCATTAATTCGAACTTATTTTATAGGTAAGATATTTGCGGTCTACCTGCTGGCTGTGCTGACCCTAATAGGGTCCGGGTTGGGTGACGACGATGGTGGAGTACGTCCCGGGGCCTTGGTCGGCTCAGGAGGCGAGGTAATGATGATAGAAGATGTAGTCTCCCTGCGCTATGACCTTGAGCCCTTGGCCGACATAGCCGTCGCCCTGCCTCACAACGCATGCCAGTTGGATGAGATACAGACCCTACTATCGACCATTGTGGGGAAACACAACCCAGATAAGTTGTGGTAACCTCTTTATCTACCAATTTCTTGGAAAATGGAGTATATCAAAGACAGGTTCTCTCAGTTAAATGACACATTTTCCAGTCAGGCACCTGTAGGTCGTTCACGTGTGAAATTTGGTCTCTTTGCCTTTGAAGGAGAAATTCGAAGTGGCTTATTTGGAGTTGCAACAGCTCAGGGCCTCTCTGATTTCTAATCCGACCTTGCTCAGTTAGCCGGTGCCCTTGAGTCTCAAAATTGAGTAATAAAGGTTCAACACACTATGTTACAGAAGATCACAGCGCACTTAAATAAGGTTACATACACTCTAAACTACTTCACAGGAATTCTAAAGAAGCAAATTTCAAAAATTAACATTGTTTCCGAGCTCCTTTATGTCAAACTACACATGGACAACCTTCAACTCTCCATAGATTCCTCTCACAGGTCACTACCTTAGTTCGTATTCTAGTTGATGCTGTCGATGGTCGTGTCACTACGGACTTAGTACCTGTCTCTGATCTTCTCTCTGTGTTAGAATGGGCTTGCTCTACGTTTGACTTGTCTCCAGTGCTTTCATTTTCCTCTCTAGAATTCTACTATCCAGTACCTGAGGCCACTTTCCTCGTTAAGGACATTGTAGTTCATATTCCTCTTCGTTCTACCATCACATTCAACCTCCTCCAAATTATTCCTTTTCCCTTCTTGTTCAACAGCTTCTTATTGCAAGCCTCTGTTCTCTCGAAATACAGTATTTACTCCGGTCCCATGATTGTCATTCCATGGCTTTCCCATCCTCCAGTGATCTCGCCAAATGTTCTATCCTTACACCTACGTCTCGTCTTTGTGCTGCCTACCTTCTGGCTATTTTTCCTAGCAGCGCTGCACCCTCCGGGTCTGCCCTTGGTTCGAAACCATTCTGTACACTGTCTGTTCCTTTATTCCGGTTCCTAACCTCGCAGTGCATAACGTTCATGTGAACCACATCCAATATTTCTTCACTGTCCTCATCTCTGTTAGTATCATGTGTCCTGGAACTTCTGTTTGTTCAGTGCCTGCTAGTGCTCTCTATAAGGCGCCAGACTATTGTACAGTTAAATCAGAATCTGTCATCACCTATGCCACTCGTGATCATCAGACCATACGCAGTCACTCATATGAGATCTTTCAACCCATGAACATGACTTCCACTATCCCTTTTGACAATCTCTCCATCACCTCTGCCAACTTGCGTATGTTGATCTTTCTCAGCGAGAGTGATTTCGTTATGAATCAGTTTTCCTTGGCCTTCAGCCGTTCATGGTTACATCCGGTCTTTGTGTTTCCCCTAGTGGCTCTCTCTCTTGTTGGGTTCATTCTGACCGTTCGTTCAGTGCATTGTTGTGTTAGGAAGATGGAACGCAACTACATGAAATCCGAATCGCAGCAGGGATATTACAGCCACCACAGGAGGTTGAAGCTGGCCGTACTTACTGATCTCTCATATGACTGCGTAAAGTGCAAAAGGAATCATATAACAACTGTGGTAAGTAAACAATCAAATGTGCAGTTTAAAACTAGTTGAAAGGTACACTGACTACACTGAAAAGTTAATGAAATACAGTGGAAAAAAAAAAGAACAATGATATCGAACAAGAGCACACAATTATCAAAACAGTAACACAGAAAAACAAACAGAAAACAATTTGAACAGTAAATAACGTGAAAATAACACGAGGAACAATTCTCAACGGTGACACGATTGAAATAGAGAAAAAAAAGAGAGAAAAGAAAGAAAGAAAAGGAAAGGACAACATATCTACAGTATATACAATGGACTTCATCCAGACAATACTGTGTGCTCCACAGTTGAAATATCATTATTCTATGTATTTATTTATTATTATAAGTGTGTACAATGGACTTCAACTATTGTGCGATGACAACTGCTAACCTATATTTTTGCTAGAAATACTATTTCAACTCTCTCTCTCTCTCTCTCTCTCTCTCTCTCTCTCTCTCTCTCTCTGTATATATATATATATATATATATATATATATATATATATATATATATATATATATATATTGTTACATAGCCTATGATTTCATCATCCTTTGTGTAATTTTAACGCACAGTATGCTGCATGTTTGATCACGAGCGTGTTCTGCCTCAGTCCCCCCCTTCTACCGTTATAGTAGAGTAAGTCGTTCTCTCTGTTATTCAGAGCGGGATTTTCAGCTCTTTGTCCCCATGGCTTCATTTGCGCGTCCTTCTTACAAGTTGTATCAAGCTCTCCTGGCCCCTATATAATGAGCTCAGTCTCTGCATCATTGCCACTTAGATCTGCTCCTCATTTTGTTCACATCTCTGTCCTCCCCTGTACAGTTATTATTGAGTGCTCAGGAAGTCTCCAACCATCTAGCAGCTGTGTAATTTGAGTATAAGTGTTGTTGCATTTTGTTCTTGTACTGTATAGCATAAGTTTAATTTGTAGACCTACTGAAGTTTTTGTAATTCATGTAGGGATCTTTATGTCCATCATCATTAATAATATTTTGTATCTGTAATAATTTATCTTGCATTAACTGAGCATTACCTGGTGTATTTTCATTTTATCAGGGCTGACTTAGATAAATTTACTCTCGCTAATTTCGTGTTAACAGAGGCTATTGCAGTTAACCATATATTTAACCTGTTTATTTGCCATTACATTATCCTTATGAGTCCTGAATGTTTTGTTGTTAGTTTGAGCATTAAACTTTAACTTGTAATTTTACCTAACTCTTTTGTTTTGAACCTGGAACTTTACGGGACAGTAGTGACTCTTAGTATTCTCACTTAAAGTGTACGTTATCTTTCTCTGTTCCGTAACATAAATTTGGCGACCTCTTATCAGGATATTCAGGATATTATCATAAGGATATTGCTTGATATTTTGTGACTGTTACTTATTAATTATGTCTACTATTACTACACTTGATGAAGCCAAAGATTTTTTGTCAAATGTGGAAACAGTGTGTGATGTAGAAAACAGAACAAAGAATGAACTTAAGCTTGTTGCTCAACAATTGGGAATTGATGTTCGCTCTCATCATTCTAAAGATAAAATTGTCGACATGATTAATGAAAGCTTGTTTAATGTAACTCCTCCAAATGAGCAAACGCAGATTGAATTAGCTAAGTTACAGCTAGCCCTGCAGGAGTCTCGTGCTAAGGAGGCTGAATTTCAGGCCCGTTCTAAGGAGGCTGAGGCACAAGTTGAACTTGCTAGGATTCAGGCAGACCATGAGTATCGCATGAAACAAGGTGGAAATGGATCATCTAGCCCTGATGATTTTGATGTGGCTAAAAATGTTAAACTTGTCCCTCCTTTTAATGAATCTGATTTAACAAAGTATTTTCAGTTGTTTGAGAGGGTAGCTACAGGTTTTAATTGGCCCAGACAGAATTGGCCAGTACTCCTTCAAACTGTTCTCACCGGTAAAGCTCAAGTAACTTATGCATCTTTGCCTCAGGATCAATCTGATAATTATGATGTAGTTAAGAGCTTGATTCTTAAGGCCTATGAGCTTGTTCCTGAAGCCTATAGAGTAAAATTTAGGACAACTTACAAGCAAGAGAAGCAATCCCATGTTGAGTATGCAAAAATCAAAGAAGATCTGTTAGAGCAGTGGTTAAATTCTAAGAATGTGGATTCTGATTTTGACAAATTTAAGCAGATGATTTTGCTGGAGGACTTCAAAAGGTGTATTAGTAAAGATGTAAGCCTATATCTTGATGAGAAAAGAATAGATAATTTGTCTGATGCTGCAGTTTTAGCTGATGAGTATGTTCTCACTCACAAGAGATATTCTAAAGAAAAAGGGAAAGCTGAGAGTAACTACGTTGCCTCTACTCAGAGTACAGGTAACAGGAAAGAGAATAAAGATGATGTTTCTCAGGAAGTAAATACCAGCTTCACCTCTAGATTTCAGAAAAGTAAATGTACTTATTGTAGTAAGCTTGGTCATACTACGGAGAAATGTTTCAGGAGACAGTGATGTGAACAAAAAGGAGTCTTTAAATATTCAGTCAATTGGTCTAGTGTCCACTCTTGAGAGTTCCCAGAATTCTTTAACTGAGTTAACTGAACCTGCTTTGAGGGGTAACTTAAATTCTCATGATGGAGCTCCTCTTTTGAGCAGTAACGTGGGTGACACTCTCAAGAGTTCATGTGCTAATTTCCTGTCTGATGGTTTTGTCAGTCCTCTGGACAGTAATGACAGGAACTCAGTTAAAATATATCGTGATACAGGTGCTTGCCAATCCCTTATGCTGACCAGTGTTCTAGGCTCTAATGTTAATTCCTCTGATGAAACTGTAATCTTACAAGGCGTAGGGAATAATTACTTCTCTGTCCCTCTGTGCAGAGTGAATTTAGAGTCTGGTTTTGTTAATGGTTCCGTTATGGTTGGGTTGGTTGAGACACTCCCAATGTCAGGTGTAACTTTCTTACTTGGAAATGATATTGGTGGAAGTCAAGTGTGTCCAGCTCCTCAGTTGTCTAGTGAGCCAGTGGCTGCGACCCAGGATTGTGATGTCCCTGATGTGTTCCCTGCATGTGCTGTCACTAGGGCTAAGTCTTAAGTTACTGGTGATTTAGAGGATAATGATGATGATGATGTTATCCTAGCTGACACTTTTCTTGCTAATTTGGACCACTCACCAGATGAGGCAGTACCCCGTAGTGTTGATAATTTGTCTCGTCAAGAGTTGGTTGAGTTGCAGGTTGCTGACCCTGAGTTGAAAGGTCTAGCTAACTCTGCTTACAGTGAAGAAGAGTCAGCCGGTGCTTCTACTTGTTATTATGTAAAGTCAGGAGTACTTATGAGGAAGTGGAGACCCTCAACAGCATCAGCCGACTGTGAATGGGAGGTTGTACATCAAGTTGTCATCCCTCGTGTTTGTAGGCAGGATATCATTAGAGTGGCTCATGATTCCAGTTTGGCAGGACACCTTGGAGTGAGGAAGACTGTGGCACGCATTTTGAAACACTTCTACTGGCCAGGTATCTTCAGGGATGTTTCCTGGTATTGTAAGTCTTGTCACACCTGTCAAGTTGTGGGGAAGTGTAATCAGACCGAAAAGGTTGCACCTCTAGTTCCCATTCCTCCTTTTGAGGCGCCATTCACCCGTGTGTTGGTGGATATTGTGGGCCCTCTTCCTAAGACTTCTTCAGGATTTTCTTATGTGTTGACCCTGATTGATATGGCTACTCGTTATCCTGAAGCCATTCCACTTAGAAATATCTCAGCAAAGAACGTGGTTAAGGAAATGCTAGGGTTCTTCACCAAGTTTGGTCTGCCCAAGGAGGTACAGTCAGACCGGGTAAGTAATTTCATGTCAAATGTTTTCAAGCAGTCTCTGAAAGAGTTGGGCATCACCCAGATCACGTCTTCAGCTTACCATCCCCAGACCCAAGGAGCGTTGGAGAGATATCATCAAACACTCAAATCGATGCTCAAGAAATACTGTTTGGAACATCAGAAAGACTGGGATAAAGGTCTTCCATTCGTTGTGTTTGCCGCAAGAGAATCTCCAAATGTATCACTGGGCTTCTCACCTTTTGAACTACTGTTTGGCCATGAAGTAAGAGGACCCCTTAAGTTACTCAAGGAATGCTGGCTGCCAGAGGAAGATGACGTCAACCTGCTGGAGTATGTGATGAAGTTCAAAGAACGTCTGTCCACTGCTTTACAGCTGGCAAGAGAGAATTTTGGAGCTGCTCAGGAGAAAATGAAGACTTGGTATGATAAGAAGTCCAGGTTACGCCACTTTCAGCCAGGAGATCAGGTTTTGATTCTGCTACCAGTTCATGGGCAACCTCTTCAAGCCAAGTTTAGTGGTCCTTATTTCGTGGAGAAGAAACTCAGTGATGTCAACTATGTCATCGCCACACCAGATCGTAGAAAGAGCAAGCAACTATGTCACATCAACATGCTAAAGTTATATCACAGGTGGGACGAAAATAATCCAGTCTGCACTGTAGCTGTTCCACCCGAGTCTGCAAGTGAAGCTCTCCCATGCAGCATGAGCCTGAGTGATAGTTTGGGGAAGAATCCTGATATCATGAATGATCTCCAGACTAAGCTTTCTCATCTACCTCCCAAGGAAAGGCAGGAGTTTTCGGCATTACTGCAGGAGTACCCGCAAGTGTTCTGTGCCACTCCAGGAAGAACCACTGTGTTGATGCATGATGTCGATGTTGGAGACGCAAAGCCAACTAAATTGCCTCCTTACCGTGTGAACCCAGTGAAAGTTCCTCTCATCCAGAAGGAGCTTGGCTACCTGTTGGACCACAAGATGATTGAGCCCTGTCAGAGCGAGTGGAGTTCTCCTGTCACTCAAGTCCCTAAGCCAGGTGGGTCACAGAGGCTTTGCATCGACTACAGACGTGTTAATAAGATAACTAAAACAGACACTTACCCTCTCCCTCGTGTGGAAGATTGCATACACATGATCGGAAAGGCTAGGTACATAAGTAAGTTTGATTTGTTAAAGGGATACTGGCAAGTACCTATGACTGAAAGTGCTAGGGAGATCTCATGTTTTGTAACACTAGGAAAGAAAATGTTATTGCAGATTGTTTATCTAGACTTTAGACAGATTGTTTTAGAGTAATAAGAAATTTCCTTTGTAAATTTCTTTTTTCTTTGTGGGGAGGTGTTACATAGCCTATGATATCATCATCCTTTGTGTAATTTTAACGCACAGTATGCTGCATGTTTGATCACGAGCGTGTTCTGCCTCAGTCCCCCCCTTCTACCGTTATAGTAGAGTAAGTCGTTCTCTCTGTTATTCAGAGCGGGATTTTCAGCTCTTTGTCCCCATGGCTTCATTTGCGCGTCCTTCTTACAATTTGTATCAAGCTCTCCTGGCCCCTATATAATGAGCTCAGTCTCTGCATCATTGCCACTTAGATCTGCTCCTCATTTTGTTCACATCTCTGTCCTCCCCTGTACAGTTATTATTGAGTGCTCAGGAAGTCTCCAACCATCTAGCAGCTGTGTAATTTGAGTATAAGTGTTGTCGCATTTTGTTCTTGTACTGTATAAGTTTAATTTGTAGACCTACTGAAGTTTTTGTAATTCATGTAGGGATCTTTATGTCCATCATCATTAATAATATTTTGTATCTGTAATAATTTATCTTGCATTAACTGAGCATTACCTGGTGTATTTTCATTTTATCAGGGCTGACTTAGATAAATTTACTCTCGCTAATTTCGTGTTAACAGAGGCTATTGCAGTTAACCATATATTTAACCTGTTTATTTGCCATTACATTATCCTTATGAGTCCTGAATGTTTTGTTGTTAGTTTGAGCATTAAACTTTAACTTGTAATTTTACCTAACTCTTTTGTTTTGAACCTGGAACTTTACGGGACAGTAGTGACTCTTAGTATTCTCACTTAAAGTGTACGTTATCTTTCTCTGTTCCGTAACAATATATATATATATATATATATATATATATATATATATATATATATATATATATATATATATATATATATATATATATATATATATATATATATATATATAGTTGAGATATCATCAACTTTCCAACGTAAGAAAAATAGTGAATGTCTGAATGAGAAAGAGGGAAAAGTCAACAAAGTATAGGTTTTACGTATTTCTGGTAAGGCATTCGTCAGTCATGACGCTGGGAAAAATGTCTCACAGCGTAACATAGGGCCTGCATGTAATGACGGATGCTTTGAGAAGCTGACACGGCCTGTAATTGAGGTAGTGGTAGATAATTGGGTCTTGCTGACTAAAACAACTGCATACTGTACGCGACAATCACTCAGTAACCAAGTACTGTAAGTTACCAGTACACCTGCAAAGTCTCAGACTGTGATACTGTGATTTATGCAGTCAAGTATAATAATACTGAGCCACGTGTGTAAAAGAAAGCCTCCATGATATCTTTGGACTAGATGAGAAGCATGTTTAGCTGGTGGTGAACAAAAGTATTACTAAACTGAAGGCACCATGTGTTCATGATATTAATAGTTTTCCTACACTTTCGTCCCCAGTGCCCTAATCAGCCAAGTCTGTTCCTGAAATTGATGACTGAAATATATCCAGATGTGGAGAAAGTCAGGATCTACACCAGCGTTTCTTAACCTGGGGTGCTAGCACCCCAGGGGGTGCTGAAGTCAATTTTAGGGGGTGCTGGAAAATGCAACATATACAGGCATACCCCGCTCTAATGATGTAATTGGTCAGGTAAAACCCCATCGTTAGGTGGGGTATTGTATATCGGGGTGCTTTTAGCATGTACAGTAACGGGAAGCGTTTACCACCCTTGGGTTTCCCCCCAATCAAGTCCAAAAATCACCCAAATGAGCCCCAAAACAAGTTTAAAGACAATCTAAATGGCCTAACAGCTAAAGCAAGCTAACCTAAGCCTCACATCTGTAAGTAACTCACTAAAACCAACAAATAAAGTCTGAAAGTCGTCAAATATAGTCTGGAAAAAATCAAGTTTTGTAAACTGTACCCCAAAATGACAATGTTCATCCCACCTATGGCTAAAACACATTAATATTAGTCTAAAAACTGTTTATAAATCAACCTAAACACACAATTTTAATCTAAAATATCACCAAAATCGGTAAAAAAAATAAAAAAACACCAATCATTAAACTGGGATTTGGCCATCGTTAAGGTATGGTGGTATTTCTACCCCCATCGTTAAGCTGGGGTATCACATCTAGGGGTATCGTATATCGAGGTATTACTGTATTGGTTTTGCTTAGCATTGGCATCACTGATATTTTATTTCTGGAGAATGTATAAAATAAATTGTCAAGGAGTACTTCACTTAACTTTATCCTTGTAGTAGCAAAGTAGTAAGAGTAGCAGTGTAGCAACTGTAGTCCGAGTAACCAGATGTAAAGGGGTGCTGGATTGTGCAGCCTTGCTGCAAAGGGTGCTGAGATCGGAAAAGATTAAGAAGCGCTGATCTACACTACTACTTTTCCTCCACTAAGGCAGGACACTTGCAGCTTAGGCTATGAGACCTCATGAAAGCTAATGTTAAAAATGGTTTGGTTCAATTGTTTCTTTTATAATTTCTTAGCGATATCTGTAGTTATTGGGTATCTATTGTGCACCACATCAATGACTGGCTGACTAGTCACCAGTCTGGAATATGGGGGTTGATGCAGAAACATTGCACAAAATAGTACCAAACATTTTTTAATATTTACAAAGATTTTCCAGCAGTTGATACTTTACTGCTGGAATAATCTGTGTAGCTCACCTGTGTTTTCAGATTAAGTATTATTCCTTTAATGCTCGTCAGTATGGTGAAGTGCGCAGCCTTCAACTGTAGATCGGGTTATAGGCCCACGAAACAGGAAGAGGAGATGATGAAGAGGGGTGAGACTCCTCCATGCAAGAAGCATGTTTTCACCTTCCCCCAGGAGGCTGAAATCAGGGCAAAGTGGGATGCTGCCATCCGACGTGAAGTCAGTGGCTGGAGCCCCAACCACTGTGGTGTCTGCGAGCTGCACTTCAAGCCACAGGACTTTGTTGTGGGTGTTGCCCCCCCGGACCAAGAAAGAATGACAGCGCCTCAGGCTCAAGCCTGATGCCATCCCATCAGTCTTCAACAACTACCCAAAAACAGCAAGACCAGCTGTAGTGGAGGAGCGCCCAACTAGCTGAGCTTTATCATCTGCTCGCTGGGCACATGAGCAACGTGTCCTCAACAATCAGACCAAGGATTTCTGTGATGCGGACAAGATCACCAACCTGAATGACCTCTTCAACAAGCTATCCAATGAGATGCTGCCATCTGGCGTCAGGTATTTACCATGGAATGTAAAAAGTACATCGCACTTCATTATATGTAGTTGTGGAGTTATAAAAAATTATTTCTGGGTCACAAGCACAAAAATTGTGTTGTGTACCAACCTGAAGGGAATGTGTATGTTTTCAGACCTGTGATGATGCAGCTTCCTGGAGGTGACAAATTGATGACCATCAGTGCTGAGGAAGTTGATGAGGTGACTGGCCTACCGATCATTCTCAGCAACGTCACCATCTACGCCAACCTCAACTTAGTGATTCATGCAAATGGAATGCAGCTGTCTTTAAGAAAGGTCAATGTTCTCAATATTCAGATTTCTTCCATGGAGGCAAACTACGACCAAATACTAACTATGGGTGTGTATTGATGGATTTCAAAGAAATGTATTTATTTTCCACGTTCCCGATATCATGGCCAAATCTGGTCAGTTTTCTGCACTGGGAGAGGTGTTGAATGTCATGGGGAGGGTCAAGACTCTGGTTGCTGATGCCAATGACCATTTGGCGGCGGCTGCCAATATCTTGGAGAGTCTGGTTGATCAAGACATTGAAGATGAAATCCACTTAGTGGGTACTTTTGCAGCAGAACAGTTGCACCTGGTGTCTAAGCCTCACCAGGGCAGGCAGTACTCTATGTTTCTCATGGGGAACGCTGTTGTCTGGAAAGCACGAGTTCCAAGCTGTACAGGATGATGCACAGCTGTGCTCTGTTCTGCTTGCCACACCCCAAAACTCTACAACAGCTCACCTCGGCGCTGCAAGTGCAAAGCGGCCTCAATGGTGCAACTATGACATCTAGGTTTGAGGGTTGCCAAGCAGGAACCACGTGATCGTCTCGTCAACCTGGCCATGGACGAGGTATACACAGCCCAGTCCGTGGTGCTGGCAGGCGGCAGGGTGTATGGCAAGATGCAGGGGTGGTCACCAAAACCCTGTTTTGTACGCACATCAACTCTGTTGCAGGCAAGTACGAAGACATGGTCAGCATGCTGCCTGTGCCACACGTGACCAGGGATGACATCAAGACAACGTTCAACAAAGTGCTGCAAGGTTTGATGGAGTTGGGCTACAAAGTTGTGTCTGTCACCACGGACAACCACCCTACCAACCAGAGTTGGCACAACTCACTTGGTAGTGTCGGCCACCACCCAGAGTTCATCTTGAACCCCTATTCTGCAGACAAGGACTGTATCTATACTGTGTATGATACAGTCCACATCTTCAGAACTTGTTCTATGGCCTTCTGAGTCACAGGACTCTTACCGTTCCTCCCTTCACTTGTTCTGAGGTGAGAAAGAGCACTTTTTTGTTTTAACTCCTAGATTACCAGCAATTGTAATTCAAAAAGTAGTTTGAATGGGTAATTGAGTTTTCTTCCCTCTGTTGTTTTTCTTCATGCTGCCTAGCTTGACTTTTGACAAGAACGAGTGGTTGTATAAATAATTTTTTTTTTCCAGTACCCGCTTCAGCTCAAAGTCGACTTCAGTCATCTGACCAGGGTGTACAACATGGAGCGTGGTCATCCAGGCAAGCTGGCTTACAAGCTGACCGACAAAGTACTGAAGCCCTCAGCACTGGAGCGCGTCAATGTTGGGCTCGCAGTGTCAGCCACCCACGAGAGCACCTGCAAGGCCTTGCGACACTTTGCTGAGCACAGGCCCGACTGCGAGGGCTTTGTTGACACCACAGAGTTCTTGGAGTTAGTTCGCCGATGGTTTAACATCTGCAACATCAAGTCGAGCTTTATGGTCACCATCTTCATGACAAGGACCCTGTGGGGCTTTGCTTGAACTGAGAAGAAGCTGAGAGATCTCTCAAGTTCCTGGGTGAATTCGGCAACTCCATGTATAGCTGGCATGAAGCTGAAGTCCTGACCTCTGCCAAAATCACCAAGGACACATGCCTGGCTGTTTACTAAACCTCACGAGGACTGGTGGGCCTGGTCAGATACCTGCTCAACAGGCGTAATACTGTCTTGGATTATGTGTTGTTGGGCAAGGTCCAATCAGACAGGATTGAATCACAATTTGGCCACCTGAGGAAGTTGGGAGGCAGTAACTATTGGGCCAGTGTTCGGCAATTCATGGAGAATGAGGCAGTGATCAGGGCCAGGAGTTTGATCTGGTGGTCTGGCTACGCGTCAGTGATCTAACCGGTGAGATGACTACCTGTCGGCATGAACGCGAGGTTATGGACATGCAGGTGGCGAAGGAGTTGATGGAGGTGGCTGACCAAGCAGAACATGAGGAGCTAGATGACTCCATAAAAGGTGGTTTGGGTCACATTGCTGGTTACCTGGCCCGTTCAGCAACCTGAGGGAACAAGTGTAGTGCCTGTGCTGACCTGCTGGTCGACAGACAGGCTGCACCGCTAGACATCAGGCTTGAAGAGAACCACGGTGAACAGGTGGAGGCCATCTACAGGTCGTTCACTGAGCTGTTGGATCGCACAAGCTCCTCGTCCCATCTTCCACTGCCATCGACATCACACTGAAAATCTGTCATATCTGGCGAGGTCTGGTGAACAAGGAGACCAGTTGACGCAAGCTGCTGGAGTGTTCCTCACCCAGGAAGGTGTTTGTGGAGGTGGCAAGCGTCCTGATAAGCGAGAATGCTCAGCTGAATGAGGCCTCCTGTTGTGAAGGGCACATCTTAGTGGACAAGCTTATCCGACAGATGGCTGACGCCCTCTTCAACCTGTTTGCTGGCAACATGGTGTCCGACATCAGCAGTGATGCCCATGCCAAGCGCAGGGCTGGTGCTTCCACACAGCATGTGGCTAGGTTACAAAGTGATGATAAGCAGCACAAGCTGACAGAAGCGAAAAAGTGTTGAAATGCCATGTAATGTAGTGACGTTCAGTCGCTCTTACTGAATATATATTTGTGTTAGATACTTTTGTTTTTGTGTAATGCCGTTATTTTATTTGACTTCTGTTGACTACAATCCAAGATAATGAGGACAGAATGTGAAGGATCACTTTCTGGTTTTGGGGCCATTACCGCAAATCAGTGAATCAGAGTGTCCAATCCAGTGTTTATGCTATATATGTATACAGTGTATATATATATATATATATATATATATATATATATATATATATATATATATATATATATATATATATATATATATATATATATATACACTGTATACATATTATTCTTCCATCAACATATTACTGGATTTCCTGCTTGACTCACATGGCCATGTACTGTATGTAATGTATTCCTTTTACATCCTACTACTTCTATAGGACCATCCTGCCTTATAATCATTATCATTCCAAGTACTTATTTACCTAGTAAAACTCACCCCCCTCAATAGTTATATAAATAATGACTCATTGTGTCACGAGACACCATTTAAATTTAACGGGGGAGTATTGTAACCATACTATGTAACTGTAACCATGCCTTGTAATCTTATATAAATTATGTAACCATACATTCATACAGTCTTAAACCTGTGTACGTGACCAATAGTGCCTGTATCAGCTAATTTCAAAAACTGTGTAGCAAGCAAAGCCTGCTGCCGGCTCCATCACCCTCGCTGGGTTCAGCGGCCAGGTAGAAGGCTGGTATAGAACGGGTTGGACCTGTGTTTCTTTTCAAATAAACTCCTGTTATATATACATCAATACCTCTTGATTACTCCTAACTGGGGATAGGAGGGGGGAGTGAAACATAATACTGCAATAATAATAATAATAATAATAATGTACTAATAATAGTAATAATAATAACAACAACAACAACAACAGTAATAATAATAATAATCTATCTATCTATCTATCTATATACCTAGGCTGCTTCCCCCAAGGAAAGGGAGGTAGCCGAGACAGGACGACTCACTCTCCATTTACTCATCCATTCAAACACATTCATTTGCATCTTAGCCCCAAAGGGGAGAACGGACAGATCCTCACCGCACCACACCGCACAAGGGTCAACTGGGCAATGCAATCAGTGACATCCGCAGCAGGGCCCGACAGCAGAACTGGTTTACCCCTGCCACATCATAACAGACCCATCCCCTTACCCGCACCTGACCTGACTAGCTGATCAGACCAAATGCGGGAGAATATCCCCTCAGGGCTGCGTCATCACTTATTCATTCACAATTTCTCTCCATTTATTTCTGTCACGCACAGCCACTCTTCCTTGCTCAACAGACATCCCTCTCGCATCCAGCGCTCTCTTCACACTGTCCATCCATCCTATTCGTGGTCTTCCTCTCAGCCTTACACCTCTCACATCAGATCTAGTTATCTTTTTCACCAATCGCTCATTATCCATTCTCTCCATATGTCCAAACCATTGCAACACCCTCTGCTCAACTCTACCAGCCATCTCCCGAACAACTCCAGTTCTCCTTCGCACTTCATCATTTCGCACCCGATCCATACGCGTCACTCCACACATACTCCTCAGACATCTCATCTCCATTACATTCAAACTTTTCCTCTCTGCTACACCCATATTCCATGTTTCAGCCCCATATAATGCAGTCGGTACCACAACACCCTCATACAGCCTTCTCTTTACATCCATTCTAAGCGAACGACATTTAAACACTTTTTTCATTCCTAATAATAAATAATAATAAATAATAAATAATAATAATAATAATAATAATAATAATATTAATAATTAATAATAATAATAATAATGATAATAATAATAATAATGATAATGATAATAATAATGTAATAATAATAATAATGATGATAATAATAATAATAATAATAATAATAATAATAATAATAACAATAATAATAATAATAATAATAATAATAATAATAATACATGGGAGGGAAAGGGTTAACACACTCTTTCAGCATCTAACAACACTGTACACTTAACACGTTTTAGAAAAGTTAGAGCTACATTTTTTCTGGCAGAGGAGGTTCACTAGCATGCATGAGTGCACACCCACCGACGTAAGCACGAACACACACACACACAGACACACACACACACACACACACACACACACACACATACACACACACACACACACACACACACACACGAACTATATAGTATCTTGCTGGCTAATGACTCTGAGGCTGCAGTGACTCGCTCTTGGCAGAACAGAATTCACTGGCACTGTCTGAGCAAAATAATAACAATGACATCACCAAGAGAGTAGTAAGAAATATAAATATAAATCAGATATCCACAAAATAAGAGAATATTTAGATGTATAATATTTAAACTAGATATACAGTATGTGTCGATGTACTAGGAAACATCTAAAGGCCAAGGGAACAAGGCTACTGGTGCTTCAGGGGCCATTAGACAGGTTACCAGATCAATGACCAAACGACAGCTTTTTATTTTGTTTTAGCTCACGTCTGACTATTTTATTCAGCGAAGGACAGCCCCCGCCGTAGTGATGGGAGAAGATGGAGAGTGAGAGACTAACTAGGAGAGTGTATGCGAGTGAGGTGGAGGGAGAAAGAAGGAAGGTAAGACTGAGGACGAGAAGGAGGGATGGAGTAGAGAGGATGGAGAGTGAGGGCCTAACTAGGAGTGTGTATGTGAGTGAGGTGGAAGGGGGAAGAGGGCAGGTGAGACCAAGGATGAGATGGAGGGATGGCATGGAGAGGATGGAGAAAGAGACTAATTAGGAGTGTATGTGAGTGAGGTGGAGGGGGGGAAGAGAGGGGAGACTGAGGATGAGATGGAGGGATGAGTGGAGAGGTATATGAGCACACGGGGTGTAAGTCGGGGGGACGCAGGGAACAGGGCGATATGTAGGTGATATGTTTGTGTCCACCCCTTATGGGATTGAGGCACTTGGCTATAGACAGATAGGTGTAGGTAGTTTGAGCAGTCTCTCGTTGGCTGAATAAAACCACCAGGTGGAAACAAGAACGCAGTAAAAAAAGATGTCACCATCAGCTTTCTCCTCTGTGCGGAGCCAAAATCACCAGGTGGGCGCTCCAAACCTCTGCAACACCTTTTCCTGCTCCACCAACTCCAGCTGCACCTTCTTGCGCATGTAGAAGATGGGACAGTCACGGCTGGCATAGGGATTAAAGAGTGAGTCCATTAGGTAGCTTTAAACACATCTAGCCACACTTCCCACTAAGCTCAAACTTTCATCACAATTACTATTATAACTATTTCCATCTACTTGCTTTATCACTATTATTGTTCTGACCCAATATCCAGCTAAATATGGTGAATGCTGGGATGGATGCAAAAATATGACAAAAGGAGTAGAAGAATTACCAACGTCTATCAACAGCCAGACCCCATAATCCCGTAAGGGGTGGCCACAAACGAATCCCCTCCATGTCGCTCTGTCCCCTACCATTTTCCTGCCCTCCCCCCAGCTCACATCCCCCTCTTCCATACACCTCTCTACTCCATCCCTCCATCTCATCCTCGACCTCCTCGATAAACTGGGTCACACATCCATTCACCCATCATTCTTCATCATCATCCTATCCTTTTTTCCTCGTCTAAGGAGGGGGTGAGGTACAGGTCCAAAAACCAAGAAGAAAAAACCATGAGAGTGGGAAAATTAAGCGACGGGAAGCCCCGTGCAATGAACCACACATTCACTCATTCACTCACCACTCCAGCCCCCAGCCTCCGGATTTCCGGGGTTCACGTCACAGCAAAATTTTCACAGGTTTCAATCTATAAATTTTCTCTGAGGTCTCTTCACAGTCATAGATCACAGGGGGAGGCGGTGGCTCGATCGGTAGAGAGGTGGCCTGCAGTCCTACCGGACCCAGGTTCACATCTCCGCTGGGGCAGGTAACAGTCTAAGGATTTGAATTTCATTAAAGCAAACTTTTCTCATCTACCACATGACCCGCCGACATGTCGTAAAATTACCCCAGCTAATACCAGTACACCAGTCCTGTATGAGACAGCCCTGGCATGTATTCAATATGGACGGTGGGTGTTAGCACCGAAGTGGTGACATGTAGAGGTGTATGGTACGTAGGAGGACTTCTGGGCCTTGAGAGCAGGCTGTGAAGCCTATGCCCAGAGTCGGACACATAAAAAAAATATATATATATTTTCAGATGCTAATAATCTTAAATACACTAGGATGCCAGTCAGTTAGTCAATAACCCAGTACTTCAAAAAACAATAATGCTTTATTAGGCAAGAGCTACCATAAGCTGAATAAAACCACATGGTGGTCATCAAAATAAACTGCCTCAGTAGTGTCCTGCTCTAAAGATGGTTAAAAATTATAGGTTTATACAGAGATAAGATAGTAAGGCTCAGTCTCTAGAATGGCTCAGGAAATCAGCCACCTGGCACAGGGATGTGCAGTGAATCTATACGGGAAAACACCTAAAAGTTTATTGTAAACTTTCAATTATTCGTTGTTGCAATATCTGGCACTGTTGGCTTGGCTCTAGTAAAGCAACATCCGACGAAATTATGCAACATCTGGCTCCGAAACGGAAAGTAACCGGCGGTTCTATGCAATATACCGTGTATCAACAATCTCGTAAGCAGTAGCCAAACAGTGTTGTATTACTGCTCAGTATCATTAATGTATTGTATTTTATGCCGAGTATTCATCTTTTACTCTTGCGAAAGTTTTTAGGATAGAGGGTTGAGACGAACAGTAACACAATAGCCAGCTTGATGCCGAACGTTGAGCCTGTGGGGGGGGGGGTACTATGCAATATCTGGTGTTTCGTTATATTCGGCATTGTGCTTGGCTGAATTACGCCGGATAATTGAAAGTTTACTGTATATGTAGATGGTTTGGTCTATGTGGTGTAGTCAGGTGTACAAGATCTTGAATGATGTGTGACTGATTATCTGGTCCATTTCACTGCATATGCTGTGGTAGTTCTCCCTCTATAATGTTTTCACTTTACTTGTTTTCTCTACATTCTTCTTCACCCTGTCCTTAGGTGAGAAAGGTCAGGATGATAATGAAGAATAATGGAAGACTTGCATTTATGATCATGTAGGTTGGGTAAGTTGCTACATGCCTAAGTGATAACAGGGTACAACAACTGATCCTGTACAAATAACTATATAATGAGGTAAAAAAAGAAAATGATACTGTAGACAAAACTATTTAATGATGCACTACAATTGACCTCAAGTTATTGCAGTACAACAGTTGATCTCGCACAGGCTGGTCAAGTAATACAAGTGGGAAGAAAGTAACAGACTGAAAATAAGGGATTGTGAAACTTGTATAACTGAGCACATAACTAATGGGAAAAATAGGGTTAGGTTAACTGATCCTGCTGGCACTGCATAGTAACCTCCATCAACTACACATTCTCTGTTGAAACGGATATTGTGTCACTCTCTGTCTTGACCCTCTATCTTAAAAACTTTTCCATGAGTCAAAGCTGAAAACTGTGCGTAAAATATATACAATAATGATTCATTCGTTCATTCATCACCTAATCCAGTATTGCCCCATGAGGAGCGTACGAGCCTGGGGCTAGGCAAGTTGGTACTTACATTTAAGATGAGAGTGACCGGCCTCGTTCATCCCTGAGTGGCATTACGTAAGCAATAAGCCCCAACCACCCTTTGGATTTAAACCTGCAAAGGCTCAATCCGACTGGTGCACTTTAACCCTAGATAGGAAGACTTGTGCCATATGGATACACGGCCAGGGTGTGTTTAAGTTTCGCGGTTAATGTTGTCCAGAATAATAGGTAATGGGCAACTTTTTTCTCCACAACAAGCAGTTCCGAGCCAGCCTATGCTGTTTCTGGGCGCAGGCTCAAGTTCCCGCCATTGTTGACTCTCTGGTGAGTACCTGTGTATCCAATTGGCACATGTCGTCCTGTAGCATATGATTTTTGTAAGAAAAAAAAAAAAGTCAGAGAGAGGAGGGCCATTCTCGTCAAGGTCGAAGACTTGAATGCACATACTGAGTGTTTTAGGCATAATATGGCCATGTACATGCGTGTAACATGTCCCACTATATGCAGTATAAAGTAGTATATATGGTTTTCTTTGTTTTTTAGTGTATTTGTGTAGGTAATGGAGGCAAAACGAGCTAGGTAGCTGTCCCACACAGAGCTGGCAGAATATTCTGAAGCTGGAGTATTTCAAGAGGACTGTTGACATCACATTAGAACCCCTGAGTGACACAGAAACCCTTGATTGTTATTGTGGGTGATGGGAAATTGACCTAGTGTAGCAGTGACCCCGAAATGAGGTGGTTTTAAGGGTCAGTGGTGGCCGGAATAGTGGGTAATTGGGAATTGTTATTTACAGGAGTGTAGTCATGGGCCCCAAACGAACAAGATGCCTGTCAAACGAAGAGCTGGCAGAGTATCAGAAGTCGGATGAGTTCACCAGGACTGTTGACACCACACTGGAACCCCAGAGTGACACAGAAACCGGTGATGTTAGTTAGTGTGGGTGATGTGACACTGACTGAGTGTACCAGTGACCCTAGTGGTGGTGTGACGGCCGTCATTACACCACGCAAGGACCCACAACAGGAGCCTGACAAATTCATTGAGTGCTTTGAGGGTAGCAGTGTATATATTTACTACCTGTTTCCGTTTATGCCAGGCACCCAGCTTTCTGTGGAACCCAGGGTTGGCAGACCGACTGTGTGATATTTAGGTATTAGATTTATAGGTTTAGAGCAGTTTTTTTTTTTTTTTTTTTTTAATTCAATTCCATGTATGTGCATCTCAGGAAGAGAATAAGTCAGTACTACTTTTTTCCTTCACTATTTTTTTCAAGGAACTAATAAATGTATGTATTTTAACTCAGTTTTATTAATTCTTAGTTATCTGGTCCCCACAGGAGTTATATTTGTATTTCAGCTCCATTAGTTTTGAATAAAACATCTTTGTATATTTTTTTTTATTAATTTCCTTCAGTGTATCCAATTGGCACAGGTCTTCCTATCTATGGTTAATTACCCACTAAACCACCAGGCGCCATACTTTGATTATATGGTTACCTCCCAGTACAGTAAATATGTTTTCTGGTGTATAGGAATCCATTTGGCTTGTCACTCAGGGTAGAGTCACTCGTAGACAGAAGAAAGAAGAAAGAATGAAGGAAAGAAAGACAAAAGAGGAAGGAAGGAAAGAAGAGAGGAAAGGGCAGGTACATGAGAGCAGCACTACACTGAGTGAGTGTTTGGTGAGCACCCCCATCTATACTATACAGTAATATACAGTAAAGTAATTGTTCTCGCTCGCTTCGCTCGCTCGAACACCAAATTTAGTCACAATTTGGACCCCCGACATATTATGCACTCGAGCACCAGCAAGAAATTGGAGCAGGGGTTGGGAGGAAAACTCTGTAGTACAGCAGCAAACTTTTTTGGGGGGATATCCCAGCCAGTTTTGAAGTTACAAGAAAGACATCAATTTGAAAATCACATAAAAATCCTCAATTATTTTCATTTCATAGACAACCCATAATTGCAAATAGTTTTTCCATAAATCAAAAAAACGATTTTTTAAAAGGCAGATTAACATAACAGCCGGTTGGGCAAGAAGTAACGGTCTAAGGTTGCGTGAGTAGGGCAGCAATATTTTCCAACAATTGCTGAGAGCAACCATGTTTTGCCTCCCCAAAACAAATAATACTTTCTCTTTGGCTTTTTTTTTTTTGGAAGTTTTTGACTGAATCTGAGTCAAATTACTACCCTGATCAACGAAAGAAGCTCTGAATTTCTAATTTCTGATTGGAATCGGAGTGCACCGAGAGATTTGGTGAGAGTAATTTTTGTGAGTGAGCAAAAAGCAGTCATTATTAACCTGCTAGGTCCAAAGCCCTGGACATATTATTAATACAAGAGGAGTAATAGTTTTAGGAAGTGTAAGAGAATGTTCTTTGTATAATCTGATAAGTTCTTTTTAGTATTATCAGGTCAGGAAATGAGAGGAAGATGATGGGTCACATGAGTCATTTTTCAACACTGCCTAATTTGCTCGCTCGCTCGAACATGTTCCACACTTTCAGTGTGGATGCCTATTACATGTTACCGTTGACTACCGTTTATGAGCCAGTTGATATGCCTCAACACTGGATATTGCATAGAACCGCTGGTTATGTCCTGAGTAGGTACTGGATGTCGCATAATTTTGCCAGATATTGCTTTAATAGAGCCAAACCAGCAGCACCAGATAGTGCGATGACGGATAATTGCGATTTTACTATAGTGGCATCTGCCTGCATAGCTTTTACAAGGGTACAATGACTGACCTTGTACAGATAACTTTTTCATGTATGGACCCCTGGCAGCGCTGACACTGGGTCCACAACCGGGAAAACTTATCTTCCAGCGCAGCCAGTGTGGACATCTGATTCATGTACACCTCACTCTCACGTTTCTGGTAAAGGAGGAAGAAATATGGTAGGTTAGGATGGATTAAAGTATGTTACAATCACTCACATTCGTGATATGGGGAAGAAATAAGGCTGGCTGGGAAGGACTGTAGGATGTTATACTGCATTCTACACATACAGTGACACTATGACACTACTTGGTTCACAAATGGTTATTTCAATGGTCACTGCTCCTTTGAACTGTCTGCTTCTATCCCTCCACCACTGCGGAGGGCACATAGCACCCGTCTGGCAGCAAAGTCCCATCCCTTTTCTGTCCAACTCTCTAAAGTAAGAGTTGTTGCTCCCTGTCCTTCATATATGCAACATGTTATCTCTGACACTGTATTTCCTAATGCATATGTATGTGTGTGTGTGTGTGTGTGTGTGTGTGTGTGTGTGTGTGTGTGTGTGTGAGGTGTCCAATATAATCCCTTCAAGGTGCAAGGGTCTGAGGCAAGGCACCTGCAGGCTATAAATATTAATGGTTTCATGTACCTGTATAGAGGAGTGACCAAGTGACTTAAAGGAATAAAGCAGGTATGTAACAACTACCAAGACACTAAAAAGACAAAACAGGAGACTCCAGTGACTAGAGGGGGCATGTAGTAGTGACTAAGAGACTAAAAAGACTAGCCAGGAGACTCAAATTACTTATCTGGGTCTGCAATAATGACCAAGAGACTCCAGTGACCAAAGTAAGTGTTCTAACCTTGCATTGTTGACATAGTGCCTGGGCAGCGGATGGTATGGGCACCTTGCAGCCCACACAGGAGGCCTTCTTGGTGACGAACTTGTCCATGGCACCCACCTTACTGTGTGTGATGATGCGGCAGCGTGTGTGGTCACCCTCTGCAACCCCCCATATCATCAATCATTAATCTCTCATCATACTCTACAGCCTGTATTCTCATTGGTTAAGGAAGCTCCCTAACACCTCTTCCTTAGTGGTTTATTTTTGGATCTATCCATCATCCAGTCCTATGTCGCCCCATGAGGAGCGTAGGAACCCGGGGCTAGGCAAGTTGGTCCTGACATTGAAGATGAAAGTGACCTGCCTCACTCATCCCTGAGTGGCATTAGGTGAGCAATAAACCTCAACCACCCCTTGGATATAAACCTACACAGGCTCAGTCCGATTGGAGCACCTTAATTACCCACTAAACCACCAGACGCCATAATTTGGTAATATGGTTACCACCTAGCGCAGTAAATGGTTTCCTGGTGTACAGGAAACCATTTGGCTTGTCACTCAGTGTAGTCACCCATAGGCAGAAGGAAGAGGAAAGAATGAAGGAAAGACAGAAGAGGGAGTGTAAAGTCACCCATAGGCAGAAGAAAGAGGAAAGACTGAAGGAAAGAAAGACAGAAGAGGAAAGATGGAAGAGAGGTAAGAGCAGACATCCAAAGCAGCACTACATTGAGTGAGTGGATGGTGAGCGCCCCCAGCCTTTTTGTACATTATTTATATAGAGTATGGAAATACTGGAAGGATTTACATAACACAGAATAGGATAGTAAGGTGTAATAAGAAAATAAATCACTGAGGAAAAGGTGTTAAGGACCTTCCTTTCCCTATGAGCATATTTCTTTACACATTGTCTATCTATCTATCTATTGCCAGACGCCGTAATCCCGTAAGGGGTGGCCAAGAACAAATCGCCTCCATGTCGCCCTGTCCCCCGCCACTTCACTGCCCTGCTCCCAGCTCACCCCCCCCCCTCCTCTCATATACCTCTCCACTCTATCTCTCCATTTCATCCTTGGCCTCCCCCTCCCTCATTTGGGCAATTTCAGGCCAAGTTAAAACATGACAGAAAGCATTATGAGAAATACTCCTGAGGTGGTTTGGCCATGTGGAGAGGATGGAGAGTGAGATTCTTACTACAGTCGTGGCACACGACTCTGAGGTTGTCATTATCGTGCCCTGGCAACCTACCCATCAAGAGTGTTTCCACTTTTATGCATGCATGTGGAGAGTGAGGTTGTGTGCTTCTGAGCTCTCCTCTAGCTTCCTAGGTCTGCCTCACCGGCAATTAACTTTTTTTTTTTTTTTCACCCTTCTGGTGCACGTTAAGCTAGCTAGTTTCTCATTTTCCTCCCCTCCCTGATAGCTAGGAACAGTAGGTGTCTTTTCCTATATACTGAGATTACCTTTGCTTGCTGCCCACGGAGGGTCCCCCCCACTGATCGCTCTGGGGCGTGAATTGACACGGTCGGGCCTCCCTGGAGTGGTTTGAGAGGGCAATTTCAGCCTTAGGTGTTTGGTCCCAGTGTGTTTTGTCCCTTGCCCATTTTCGTTCTTCTTCCCACTTTCCCCGTTAGGGGGGATGGTTACCATGTCGGATGCCCCTGCCGCCTCCCCCCCCTTCAGGTGGGAAGGTGGTCCTGACGAACCTATGACTGTACCATGGGCTGACCGCCCCCTGACTGAACGGCCCCAGACTCGTACCGCTCTCGACATTAGTGTAAATAATGCACAGTTTGTCACACTGCATGCTCTCGGTTCCACTTCCTTGGGCAGTATCAATCCTTTCATTATCAAGAAAGTGACTGATTACTGTGCTGGGGAGGTGGAACAGATGAAAAAACTTGCAAATGGAGACCTCCTCATCACATCCTTCAACTCCTCCAAGGTAAAAGATATGATGAAACTATGTAAGTTCCATGAATATGATGTCGAGCCGAAGATCCTGCACGCCATGAATTCCTGCAAAGGTGTCATCACCTGCAGGGATCTCATGATTATGGAAGAAGACGAGATCATATGGGAGCTTGCTCAACAGAACGTAATCAATGCCCGATTTATAACCAGATTTTCCAAAGGCGTGAGGACGAAGACTGCCACTATTGTCTTGACTTTTGGCAAAGTTTCACTTCTAGACCAGGTCAAAGTTGGCTACGAAATTGTTAACATAAGGCCATACATCCCCAATCCACTTCGTTGTTTAAGGTGTCAATTGTATGGGCACGGTGATAAGACTTGTCAGGCTTCCCAGTCAGTGTGTGGCAAATGTGGAACACAGGGACATGATGCTGAACACTGCACATCGGAGACGGTACGTTGTTTTCACTGCAAGTCCGCACACTCCACTTCCTCTAGGGATTGTCCCAAGTGGAAGGAGAAGAAGGAGGTCTGTGTAGTAAAAGCAACCGAGGGCATTTCCTACTATGAAGCTAGGAAAAAGGTGAAGGAGTTGCATGCAACTCCCATGCTGAATGGGTCCTATGATTCGGCGGTAATGTCCCGTCCCGTGTTGTGTTCTGTTGAATTACAGACTGACCCTGAACCTGTTCCTCTTGCCACACACTCTACCTCTCCATTTGAGCCTCCTGTCCAATCCACCTCTCAAACTGACACCCCTGTTGCACCTTCCTACTCTCAGGCTGCTGCTGCCTCTCAGTCAGTAAAGCCTAAACAGAAGTCTGACAACTCTAGTAAGAGTAATATGACCACCCTCACGAAACAGCCACGTCCTCATGTCCTTCCTGCTCCTGGTCCAGCGAGGGAGAAAAAGTTTAGTTCTTCCTCGGGGGGCTCTGGGAGCCTAGTTATTGATGATCAATGTACGGAGGTTTCCATTAGTACGCACCGGGATAGGTCCACCGGTAGCCACTCGCCTGGTGGTGGGCAGTATAAAAAAGCAATCTTAAACCACCACATTCACTGTGTTACAATGGAATTGTAGGACTCTTGGGAATAAATTCCACAATATAGCAATTTTACTATCTATACACAGGCCAGACATTGTTTGTTTACAGGAAACGTGCTTGGTGGATCACCCTGATCCTCCACAGTTCCAACACTACCATTCATATAGAAGATGTGATGGTCACGGAGTCGCCATATACACCCACAAACGGAAGTGATTCTAGGTTCTACTCTGGAAGCTGTCACGTGCAGAGTAAAATTTAATAACACGTAATGTCTATTTGTCCTATTTACTGTCCTCCCCGTGGTCCCATTAATGGTGATGTTTTCACTTCACTAGCCCATCAACTTCCGGGTCATAAATTAATTTTAGGCGATTTTAACGCCCATCACTGTCAATGGGGAAGCTTGAGGAGTGATGGTAGGGGGGAGCAAGTAGCCGATCTCATACTGCAGTCAAACCTGTCTTCTAAACAATGGTAGAGCGACTCGTGTAGATGACCGCACTGGTAACATGCCATTTATCGATCTGTCCATGTCATCTCCTGTTATACACACTAACATCCCTTGGGACCCATAGGATGACTCGATGGGTAACGATCATTTTCCAATCTGTCTTTCTTATACACGTGATGATTCTCAGCCTCCTCCACCACCTAAAATTTACTTTAAGAAAGCAGATTAGGGGTACTACTCACGGGTCGCCAATCTAGATATATCGGGAGATACCATTGATGAGAAAGTTTCACACCTACAGACTTCCATTATACACGCAGCTGAGGCTGCTATTCCCAAGACATCTACAATTCCAAACAAGCATAGAATTTCGTGGTGGACACCAGATTGCTGACAAGCATTCACTAAGCGCAATAGAAGATACAGGATTTTTGAGAAACAACCGACAGAATCAAACTTTATTGCCTACAAAGTGGCTAAGGCAGAGGCAAGGAGGACAATTAATGCGGCAAAATGGAATAACTGGCGTAGTTTTGTGTCCACAGTGAATCACTCCACCCCACTAAGTCAGGTCTGGTCCACCATAAATGTACTCAACAACAAGTACACCCGGTCACCAATCACCACACTTGAGGTGGCCGGGAATGTCATTGACGATCCCGTGGGCATTGCCAATACTATTGCCGACCATTTTGCCCAGGTAAGCAGCTCAGCCAACTACGATCCTCGCTTTCTCCACCATAAGCATATGGCTGGGCTGCAAAACTTAGAATTTGCCACGGAAGACGGAGATACCAGCTACAACTCCGAATTTACATTAGATGAACTTCTCTTTGCCCTTAAATTCTGTAAAGGCTCCAGTCCTGGTCCGTCCACCATTACATACGGTATGATTCAGCATCTTACTCTGGACAACCTGAGTAAGCTGTTAGCAGCGTACAACGAGATTTGGGCGTCTCGCACGTTCCCAAACTCACGGCACTATGTGCACGTCATACCGATACCTAGCCGGGACGGTCGCCTTACGAGTCTCAGCTCATTTTGACCTATTACGCTGACTGACTGTCTATGTAAGGTCTTTGAACATATGGTTAATAAAAGGTTACTTTTTGCTTTAGAGTCGAAGCATGTGTTAAGTGATTAACAGAGTGGATTCCGTAAATATAGGTCCACTCTGGATCATTAAATGCACCTGGAGCATGGCATAGCCGAGGCTTTTGCCAATCACGAATACATGATAGGAATTTTTCTGGATATTCATAAGGCTTATGATATGACCTGGCAAAACGGAATACTACATAAACTCTACGCTTATGGTTTAAGAGGTAATTTGCCCATTTTCCCTCAGAACTTCCTTACTGACAGGATGTTTTCTGTCAGGTTACCCTGTAACATAACTTTGGACATATTTGTCCAAGAGAACGGGGTACCATAAGGAAGTGTGCTTAGCCCTACTTTGTTCAGAATTGCCATTAATGACATTCTGTCATCCGCTTCTGTCCCCAGGACGCTTACATACTCACTCTATGCTGATGATTGTGCAGTGTGGCACTCTTCCCGCAATGTACAATCCTTGGCACAGCAGATTCAACTGGCACTTGAATCTGTTCAACGTTGGGTCCTGGAGTGGGGATTCAAATATTTCCGTCCCTAAGTGTATCAGTGTTGTTTTTACTCATAAACTTAACGTACCTCCTTTGAATTTAACTTTAGATAATCAGCCAATACCTTTTCAAAATTCAGTCAGATTTCTGGGTGTACATTTTGACAGTAGGCTCAGCTGGAGAACACACATTAATCATTTGCTTGCTTCTTGTAGTATAAAAGTTAATGTACTTAAGTTTCTTTCCAGTAAATCGTGGGGAGCAGACAGAACTTCTTTATTGATGGTGTATAAGTCCCTTATCCGTTCTAAGCTTGACTATGGTTCACAGGTGTGTGGGTCGGCATCGGATGCTGTCCTCCGTAGACTGGATGTGCTTCAGAACGTGTGCTTGTGCATATGTCCCGGAGCCCTTCGATGTACTCATGTGGAGCGGTTGGAAATGGAGGCTAATGTGCCTCCCCTCGATCTACGACGTGACCACCTGCTATTTTCTTACGGTATCACCACCCACTGTAAATGCTCACTTGGCCTTCCGACTCGTCGGATCCTCCTACAATGGGAATACCTGCTGTATGCGGCCCTCAGGCCGGTGGCTGTGAGGCTTCACTTCCTTTGTGAGGTGTTAGGGTACGACCTTTCTAATGGAGATCAGGTTTTATAGTGCCCTGGGAGTCACTTGCCACCACATTCAACACTGACTGGCTCCCCATCGCAAAGTACAAGGCGCCGGAGGTGGAGGTACGACGTTATTCCGGATGATCCTTATTAGACACCTAGCATCATTCCACTTGTACACCGATGGCTCTAAGATGGATGAATGTGTGGATACGAGTGTGTGGTCTACTGAGTGCTGCATCCGTTTTCTCTTGCTCCCCCATACGTCTGTATTCACTGCCGAATTATTTGCCATAGATCAAGCTATAGACTTTGCTTTGCATTCAGATCACAACAGTTTTGTCATTTTTTTGGACTCTAAGTCAGCCCTTCAGGCAATTCATTCATGTAGGACTGATTCACATAAGGTCCTGGGCTGCATTATCAATAAGCTGCACACGTGCTAAATCCTTCTCTCTGATCTGGGTGCCTGGTCATTGCGGTATTTACGGTAATGAGCAGGCTGACATACTAGCTAAATTGGCTGTAGAACTCGAGGAGACTTGGGACGTTCCTCGTGAGCTACAGTCTAGTCTCTCTTTCTGAAAGAAATCAATTATCTTCTGTGGCAAAGTCAGTGGACCGACCTGGCAATTCCACCTGTCAAATGGACCATATGTGACTGGTCCAGTTCCTCCCAAGGAAACAGACGGGAGGAGGTCGCTTTAGCCCGCCTCCGCATGAATTCCACCCTATTGACACACATGTTACCATATATTAACAGACAATTTCCACTGCGTTGTACCACCTGTGATACGGTTTTATCTATTAGTCACATCCTTTTGTACTGCAGTAGGTATGCTGGGGAACGTACTTCTCTGGCTGCCTACTGTAGGAGAAATGCGCTCCCTTTCACACTTGATTCTGTCTTGGGTGTTGGGGACGTTGGTGTGACTGATAAATTGATGACTTTTCTGAAAGAAACCAGATTACTCAGAGATTTGTAATTTATTTTATGAACTTGGTTGTGGTTTCCTTATTTAATATATATATATATATATATATATATATATATATATATATATATATATATATATATATATATATATATATATATATATATATATATATATATATATATATATATATATATATATATATATATATATATATATATGGGGATATAGTTTTTGTACATATGTAAATACGTCAATACACTTTAATAGATTTGTGAACCGCAGGAGGAGGTTACATTTATATAAATGTGTATTTTTCTTTTTCTTTTGTTCAGGACCAGTAAATTTGTAATTGTTCTTTTTATGTATTTTTTACATAAATTTGATAAGTATTTGATTATTTTGTAGTAGTATAGTAATGAGTCTACATGTGATGTATAGATGGAAGTATTTGTCCTGGTACTATCCATGTATACTGATGTATTCTTTATTACTTTTTGTGTTTCATAATCATGAATAATAACATAATATTGGTATGAAATAGATGCAAATATTTCATATCATTATTTTGGCTTTCATGATTATCGATTCTTGTCGGCCACTAAGCCCCCCCAAAAATAAAAAGTGTTTCCGATTTCGTAAATAATATGATACGTGTGCGATTCGTGTATAATAGGTTCGTGTATAATAATGTTCATGTATAATAGATTCGTCCATAATATTATGATTCAGGTATAATGCGATATGAAATCAGACACACTGTTGACAGGTGGGTTGCCAGGGTAGAATAACGACAACCTCAGAGTCATACACCGGGACTATAGGAGAGTGTATGGGAGTGAGGTGCAAGTGGAGTTACGTGGAAAGACTAACAAATTAGAAAGTGATGGAGAGTTGTAGTGTGGATGTGGATGTGACAGAAAGCGTTTGGAGAAATACACTGAGGTGGTGTGGCCATGTGCAGAGAATCGAGAGCGAGAGACTAACTAGGAGTGTTTGTGAATGAGGCGGGGGGGGGGAGAGGTAGGAGGAGACCGAGAATGAGATGGAGGGATGGAGTAGAGAGGCATGGAGTGAGAGACTAACTAGGAGAGTGTGCTAGGTGGAGGAGGGGGGGAACCAAGGATGAGATGGAGGGATGAAGTGGAGAGGTATGGAGAGTGGGACTGAGGAGGAACGGGAAGAATGGAATAGAGGGGTATATGAGAGAGAGGGATGTAAGTTCGGGGGGTAGGGAAATGGCAGGGCACAGAGTGAGATGGAGACGATTTACTTGTGGCCATTCCTTGCAGGATTAAAGTGTCTGGCTAGAGGAATAAGCAGATGGAAAGATAGATGCATAGGTAGATAGATAAATAGGTAGAGAGAGAGAGAGAGTGACAAGAGTAAAGAGGAGATGATATGAAAACTAACAAGGACACCAATGACTCACTCAGCAGCTGACTCTCGGCTTTCTCCCCTATGATAGGCTCAAAGATCCTAAGGAGAGGTTTGCTGAGCTGGTTGGTGAGGTAATATTCGTAGTCCAGCGGAAGGCTGTTTTCAAGAACGTAGATGGGGTCCTGGGGAGGGGGGGTTAGAGGTTGTTTATCATCATCATCAGCACCATCATCATCATCAACACCATCATTATCATCATTACCATTCATCATCATCATCATCATCATCATCAAAATCACTGTTACTATCATCATTATCACCCCAGTCACTGCTGTCATCATTATCATTCCTGCCATCATCACTGTCATCATCAGTCATTACTACTGTCATCATCATCATCATCATCATTCTTGTCTTCATCGTTGTCATATATCATCATCAACTTTGCTGTTGTCAACAGCATCATTTTCGTCTTCAACATTGTCATATATCATCATCATCATCACCATAATCATCATTGCTACTGTCATCGATGTTGTCAAATATCATCATCATCATCATCATAACTGTCATCACCATCATCATCAGTAATAGCATGTTCATAACCCTACTTTCCCACTCGATCATCATCATAGTACTTGCTCCTGTTTTCATCACCGCTACTGTCATCATCATCATCAGTGCTACGGTCATCATCATCACTACCACGTTCCTAACCCTATTTTCACACTCAGTAATGGGTTAGGGTAGGATCCAGAAACCATAGAAAGAAAGCACAGAATTAAAAGAATTGTCAAAACAGCCTAAAAGGAATCTCTCTATATACCTAGGCTGCTTCCCCCTAAGAAAGGGAGGTAGCCGAGACAGGACGACACACTCCCAATTTACTCATCCACACAAACACAATCATTCGTATCTTAGCGCCAAGGGAGAAGGGACAGATCCTCACTGCACCAGACCACACGAGGGTCAACCGCGCGGTGCAATCAGCGACATCAGCAGCAGGGCCAGACAGCAGAGCTGGTTTACCCCTGCCACATCATAATAGACCCATCCCCTTACCCACACCTGACCCGATCAGCTGATCCGACCAAAAGCGGGATAATATTCCCATGGCTGCGTCATCATTAATTCATTCACAGATTCTCTCCAATCATATCTATCACGCACAGCCACTCTTCTTTGCTCAACAGACATCTCTCTCGCATGCAACACTCTCTTAACACTGTCCATCCATCCTCACTCATCATCATGATCATCATCACCATATTTATCAGTGATCATCACCGTCCTCATCGCCACCACCTTTATCAATCATCATCATCATCACCATCCCCATCAACATGGCCATTAATCAATCATGAATCATCAATCATCATCAGCATCACTATCCTCATCATCATCATCATCAATCAATCATTTATCATCATCACTGTCATCATCATCATCACCATCCTTCTCCTCCTCCTCCTTCTCATCATCATCATCACAATCCTTCTCCTCATCTTCATCATCATCATCATCACCACCATCATTACAATTATTAATTCTAAGAGGTATGGTTAGGTCAGAGTTCAAGAATAAGGAAAGATAAAGCATACAAGTGGAAGAATTGACACACATGGCTGGTGAAATGGACTCATCAATCGACATTAATGTCAACATCCCTACACCTAACATGCATACCCATCTACACATATACATAACACACCCACCCACATACACATTATACACACTTCACAACCACTTTACACGATTTCACCAACTATAAAAATGAGAATGGGATGCTGTCCTTCTCGTGTATCTGTTTATACCTACTTCATCTATTCATTTCAGAAGTGCTTGTGATTTAAAGTGGATTTGTGTCTAATGCATATATTCTGTGGGCTGTTTATCTGGGAATGTTTGTGTGTGTGTGTGTGTGTGTGTGTGTGTGTGTGTGTGTGTGTGTGTGTGTGTGTGTGTGTGTGTGTGAGAGAGAGAGAGAGAGAGAGAGAGAGAGAGAGAGAGACCCAGATCTTGCCTGCCATCTGGAGAGGCTACTGTTCCTAATCTAACCTTTCCTAGTCTTACCTAATCTACCCTTCCCTTATCTACCCCTCTCTAATCTTTGCTAGGCTAATGTACTCTAACCAAACCCACTTCAGCCTTCTCATATGCCGGGGTCCCCTTAGCCCCGGCAATGATGACAAACGGCACACGATCACCAAGCTTGGGTGCACTGCCTGGGTCCCGCTTCCTCATCTTGCTGGCCAGCTCTACGTGTGCTTGTTTGGCTTTGTATTCTGTCTTGTAGAGCTCCTTTGTGATCACCAGCTGGGAGATGTCAATGCGATTACAGAGCAGGTCAGAGATGGTCTGTTTGGCATACGCAACTGCTTCTGATGGATTCCTTGAGGAGAAAAAACACAGGAAATGTTTTAAAAAGCAAGCAAAGAGACACAGAAGGTCGGAGATGGTCTTCTGGCATAGGCAACTGCATCTGATGGGCTCCTGAGAGAGAAAAGAAGCAGATTATGTTTTTAAAAGTACATTGAGAGTGGCACAGAATGTCCGAGATGGTTTGTTTGATACACACAACTGCTCGTGATGGGTTCCTGGGGGAGAAAAACGCAGAGAAATGTTAAAAGTACGATAAGGGCCACACAGAAGGTCAGAGATGTATTTTGGCATAAGGAACTGCTCCTGGCTGAATTCTGAGGTGAAAAACACAGGTCATTATTTTAAAAGTATTGTAAGATTCACACAGGCCAGAGATGGTTTGTTTGGCATATGTAACTGCTCCTGATGGATTCCCGGCAGAAAAAACACAGGATATGTTTTTACAAGTACATTAAGAGTGGCACAAAAGAGTCGCATTGAAGGTCAGAGATGGTTTATTTGGCATACGCAATCGCTTCTGTTGGGTTCCTGGGGGAGAAGTAAAGACACAGGATATGTTTTTCCAAGTACAGCAAGAGTAGGAACAAATGCACCAGATCAATCACCACTTCTTCCATACAACTGGTAATACACATTGGGAAAACTGGCAAATCATCTTAAAGGGAATCAATGGAACTTTACCATGTTATTTTTCTGTAATGTGGATTTGATAGTAAAAAATGAACCCCCCCAAAGGGTAATCTTATAACAAGACCTTCTGTACCGTATCTCTCATTAAGCATCTACAGACAGGTGTTGATGAGGTTGCAGAAAAAGTGTCAACAGATCTTCAGTAAACAATTCTTCTGTAAAATACTGTGGATTTCAAATAGCAATATATATATATATATATATATATATATATATATATATATATATATATATATATCTTTCTATCTACAGTTAGATGACTCCACCCCATTGAGGAAGGCCACGGACAAATCGCCTCCATGTTGTCTTGTTCCCTGCCATTTTGCTGCTTTCCCCCCAACTTACATCACCCTCTTTCATATACCTTTCTTCTCCATCCCTCCATCTCAGCCTCATCTCAGCCTCATCTCCCCCTCCCTCTCCTCCCTTTCACTTCACTCACATACAGTACACTCCCCTAGTTAGTCTCCATCTCATCCTCATCTCATCCTCCCACTCTCCCTTCCACTTGACTCCATACACTCTCCTAGTTAGTCTTTCACTCTCCATCCTCCATGTCATCCTTCTATCTATCTATCTATCTATTGCCAGACGCCTCAATCCCGTACGGGGTGGCCACAAACAAATCGCCTCCACGTCGCCCTGTCCCCCGCCATTTCACTGCCCTGCTCCCAACTCAGACCCTCCTCTCTCATATACCTCTCCACTCCATCCCTTCATCTCATTCTCGGCCTCCCCCTCCCTCTCCCCCCCTCCACCTCACTCACATACACTCTCCTCGTTAGTCTCTCACCCTCCATCCTCTCCACATGGCCAAACCACCTCAGCGCGTTCCTCCTAACGCTTCCTATCACATCCACATCCACATCACAACGCTCCTTTATATCCTCATTTGTTAGCCTGTCTCTCCACGTGACTCCACTGGCTCCTCTTAAATAACTCATTTCCACTGCTTTCACTCTTGACTTGTGTCCTTTCAACAACGTCCAAGCTTCACTTCCATACGTTGGAGTTGGTATCACAATACTGTCATGTAGTAACTTTTTCACTTCCATGCTCACTTCCCTGTTTCTTATCACTGCTTTAAAGGAACCAGCAACCTTTCTTCCTTGTTGTACCCTTTCAAGCACTTCATCCTCCAAACTTCCATCCTTACTCATCACACTACTCAAGTACTTAAACGTACTCACATTTTCCATTTCCGCACCATCCAACCTCTCTGTACATTCATTGACTTCACCTCTCTCAAAGACCATCACTTTACTCTTCCCTACATTCACCTTTATATTCCGTTTCTTACACACTGTCCCAAACTCATCCACCAAGCCTTGCAGCTCCCCTTCGTCTTCACTCAGCAACACAGTATCATCTGCAAACAACAGTACAGGGAGTTTCCAAACACTACCCTCTCTCATTAAATGAATAAGTCAACATGTAACAATAACTTGTTGCACTGCACCTTTCAATCGGGATTTTCTCTAGACAGGTGTTGATGAGGCTGGCCACAATAGGTGCGTTATCCCGGCAGACGGTCTCGATACCCTTGCAGTCCATCTTGTCGTGAATCTCAGGTCTGGTGAAGGACAGACCAACATAGCGTTTTTTGTTGATCAGCAGGTATGGGAAGTACACCTGGGAGAAACAGTTTGCCAAATGGAATCGAATATTGAATAAGAAGTACACTTTGACCAGGGAAGTGTACTAAATGGTAGTGAATATGAGAAATAAAGAGTCTATCTCTCTACAGCCAGATGCTTCAATCCCATAAGGGGTGGCCACAAACAAATTGCCTCCATGTCACCCTGTCCCCTGCCACTTCACTGCCCTTCCCCCACCTTATAACCCCCTCTCTCATATACCTCTCTACTCCATCCCTCCATCTCATTCACAGTCTTCTCCTACCTCTCACCACTTCCACCTCACTCACATGCACTCTCCTGGTTAGTTTCTGATTCTCCATACCTCTCCATTCCATCCTTCCATTTTATCCTCGGTCTCCCCTTCCCTCTCCTTCTCCCCCTCATACACATATACTCTCCTACTTAGTCATTCACTCTCAATCCTTTCAACATGAGAATAACTATACTCTATCCACTTTAACTTGGACTAAAACTGCAATCTGTCCATTCTGAGAGCTGTGTTATAACAAGAGATTAACAATAGAATATACTGCTACTCACAAAGAAGTGTTGTACCTAGTTAAAGAAGAATAAGCTGCTGAAGAAAATTTGTGCCAAGGGAGGTTCAATAATAACCAGTGGCTGAAGTTACCAGATGTAGTGCATTGGAGCTGGAGAGTATGAAATGACCAGACAGACAGACACTCACACACACAACTCCCCCCTACACATACACAAAAATCACCCCCCCCCCACACACACACACAAATCACCCTTCCCCACTGCCATACCTTCTCAATCTCAAGTTTGATAGGTTTGACAAACTTCTCAGTGACATAATTTGCCGCCTCCCGCCCCAGCTCCATCGCCTCCGCCACTGTGTCCACCCCAAACTTTACCATCACTGAGTCTGTGTCGCCGTAGATCACCTGCACATGGGGAGAAATGTAGTTCATCATTATCATTGTCATTGTCACCATCATCACCTCTTCTGCCCAATTACAGTAATCCCTTGATTAACTGGACGATCCGTATATAGTCATGCTCTGTGTTTGTTCATTAGGCCTTGGCTCTATTATAACCATATCCGGATTTATCTGTCCGTAACTGGACATAAAAGTTCCGGCTTCGGCTGCCAGCCAGCCTACAAAGTAAAAAAAAAAGTCTGCTCTCTGGCTCACTGGCCTCTCTGACAACATGCAGGTAATAGACCGTAACCCACAAGGTGGGTGAGAATGGCTGTACAGATCCCTACCATATGGTCGAAATCACCCAGTCACCCTAATCACCAGCAACATTCTGGCAGTGCTTGAGGAAAACAGAGCGTAGCCCACAAGCTGAAGTAAAATGGCTGTATGAGTCTTTACCGACTACCGAAAGTTCCCCAGCCGGCCGGATCAATGGGAACATACCACCCTCGGAGGAATAACACAGAGCCTAACCCACCAGCAGGGCAAAAGCATCCGTCCGCCCCCTCACCGAACAGTGAAAATCCCGTGGCATCCCTCACCTCTCCCCTCCCCCCGTCCCTCCTCCATCCCTCCTCATGCTCACCACTGCCCTCTTTTTCTCCCTCCCTCTCCCTTAGTCCTCCCCCACCCGTGTGTCGCCTACCATCCCTGCATGAGTTTTTTTTTTTTTTTTTTTTTTTTTTTGCAATTTATTCAAATACTATTGGTCGTATCAAATTCCGAAAAGGCCGCGAGAAAGCTCAAGAAATTCGGCATCTAGACATGTGCTCAACTCTTGCATGGTACGAGGAAAATTTTGCCCTACAATGTTGGTAATTTATTTGAAGGTATTATTTACTCTCCAACAAGTTCACTCTCACAGCTTTTTTGTACTTTTATTCATCATTTTTTTGTGTTTTATTACCCTAGCTTATGGTATAACCACCAGCAAAGATGATGGAATACAATTTATACCAATATAACCCATTTCCAGGGGGTATATTGAAATTGAAAGAAATTTTTTTCTAAGTGCCACGGAGTCAGCCATTACTCTTGCTGTCTGAGAAGCTTTTTGAATTCCTGAGAGATTAGAATATTGCAACCGTCACCTTCATTGATATTTCTGTGGACTTTTGTTGTTTAGATATTGCTTTCATAGTGTATAGCATTACCCTGGATATTCCCATGTGTGTTTTGCTGTCCAAATACAGCTCAAAGACTGGAGAACACTGCCAAAATTAGGAGGGGTACTGTACAGTATAGGCAGGATATTTGTGGATTTTTGTTGTTTATGCATTGTTTCCTTAGTGTCTAACATTACACTGGATATTCCCACGTGTGTTATGATGTCTAAATACTTCTGAAAGACAGCAGAACACTGCCAAAATTAGGAGGGGTACTGTGCATATTGTTTTTTTTTTGTTTTTGTTTATGCATTACATTCTTAGTGTTCAGAATTATATTGCATACTGCAGTGTTTGCTCTGTCTAAAAACAACCGAAAGACCTCAGAACACTGCCCAAATTAGGAGGGGTACTGTACATATTGGTAGGGTTTTGCATGTTTTTTTTATGCTCTGTTTTCTTAGTGTTTAGGATTATACTGCTAATTCCAATGTGTATTTTGATGTCTAAGAAGAGCCAAAAGACCGCATTACACTGCCAAAATTAGGAGGGGTACTGTACATATAAGTAGGGTATGAGTACAGTAGAGGTTATTGCTCTGTATCCGGACAGTGCCTGTATCTGGTCATGCTTTTGATTCTAATATGATGGATAATCGAAGGATTACTGTATATAAAGAAAGACGACTCATTTACCATCATCATCATCACCGCTTATTCCCAGCCCCACTTCCAGCACATGTTTCCCAGATAACAAAACTCCTCCACACACTCAAGAGACTCACTATCAAAATCAATCCCTTCAAGCCTGACAGTCTCCACATGTTGTCCCCGACAAACCACACAAAATCAGCATTACCTCGCAGTCTACCTCCAATACCACTACATCTCTTATGCACCCACTCATCACAAACACTGCATTACCTCGCAGTCTACCTCTAATACCATTACATCTCTTATGCACCCACTCATCATAAACACTGCATTACCTCGCAGTCTACCTCTAATACCATTGCAACTCTTATGCACCCACTCATCACAAACACTGCATTACCTCGCAGTCTACCTCTAATACCACTACATCTCTTAGGCATCCACTTATCACAAATACTGCATGATCTCACAGTCTGCTTCTAATACCACTACATCTCTTAAGCACACACTTATCCTATCATGCCTGACAATCTCCACATGCTCTCCCCGACACAATGCACACAGGAAATCAGCATAATCTCACAGTCTGCCTCTAATGCCACTACATCTCTTATGCACCCACTTACCAAAAACAAAGCTAACCTCTTTTTCCAAATGCAGAAAGAGAAAGAGAAGGCATTTACCATGATCATCATTATCACTCAAATCTCACGTTCCCACATAAGAATAAGGTAAAGTAGCTTCCAGAAAGCATCGTTAGAATATTTCCTTTTTTTTTTTTTTGGTCTGTATTTGGATGGGAGAGCTGCTTGGTTACTATCTATTGCAAGATACCATGATCTCTTAAGGGGTGACCACAAACAAATCTCCTCCATGTTGCCCTGTCCCTCAGCATTTCACTGTCCTCCCCCAACTGACACCCCCATCCCTGATATACCTCTCCACTCCATTCCTCCATCTCATCCTTGGTTACATGATATAATAATAATCATCCATCCATCCATCCATCATCCAATCCTGTGCTGCCCCATGAGGAACATAGGAGCCCTGGGCTAGCCAAGTTGGTCGTAACATTTAAGATGAGAGTGAATAATAATAATAATAATAATAATAATAATAATAATAACAAGAACAATAATAATAATAATAATAAATAACATCCTCACATATCAGTCCTCACCTCTGCATTGAATTTATATCCGTTTTCTACAGTATGGTGTATTTCTTCACCACCTCATCTTTGGTGAACGCAATCATTTCTCGGCCAAATGCTGTCACACTCTGGTAGGGGTAAGGTGGTGGTTATATTACAAACAAGTACAGGATGGGCACATGACAGTCACTTCATCATGATCACCATCAACATTTCGAATATTTACACCACCGCTATCATGACTATTCTCAATATTATTATTTTGAACATTTACACTACTTTCATCACTTTCACTATCATCATCATTTTGAACATTGACACTATTAATATCATCACTTCTCATTATCATCATCATCATCATCACCATTAACATCACTCATTTAGCAATACAACTGCCATCAGTAATTATAATCGACACCCTTCCTCTATGTACTAAAATGGCCTACCTGTGAGATCTCGAGGCAGGGGAGCTTTCCCACTCGTGAACCAGTAAACCCATACACAGAGTTGGCAGATTTTTTCAGGGCCAACTGTCGACCATCCAACACCTGCGAGAAATATAATAAATGTCAAAGTGAGGGCAGACTGCGAGTAAAAAATTTTATTTTCAATATAATAACAAATTGTGTGATTAAATATGTAAGCACTTGGGTCCATATTAAAACTGACATCACAAAGGTGTGAATGAGTCCTTGGTTCGTTTTTACTAGCTAATAGAGTAAACCCTCACTATAACAGGCCCTGCTATAGAAGATACTGGATTAAACAGACACGACAAAGCCCACTGAACTTCTGTCAGCTGTAACGAACAATCTCCATTAAATGGGGCACAATGGATGGCAATACATATGTTTCCTACCCATTTTTATTCCACACTGGCCTGAAATTGCCCTCTCCCCATCATGATTCCAGAACTGAAATAACAAATTACGCTGATACTCTTCTAGTCATTAAGATATGCTATGGCAAGGATGTGAAACAAGCTACAAAATGACAAAATTACAGGCCAGATAAGTGTAAAATGGGCAAACAATAATTTACATTTTTAGTACTAGAATATGTTACTGTACTCATGTATTTTCAAACATGTTACTTGGGGAAGATGCCATGTGCTGGAGTTGGGGCTGGAGCTAGCTCTGTGGGTAGGGTAAGGAGTGGTCAGAAAAAGTTCAAGAAGCTGTTGCCTCTCCTGACACTGAGAGAGATTTCACTCCGTGCTGTGGGAACTTTGTATGCGGTATGTGTTAGAAATGTAATGCAGTATGGTAGTGAGACGTTGACAGTAAAGGTTCAGGATATTTTTTTTTTTTTTTTTTTGAATAACAGAACGGAGGAAGGAAAAACAAATGGGGGAAAAAAAAAAATCCATACACCAGATTACTGGTGTCCTCTTTTCATAAAATATCTGTAACAGTTAGACTTGAACAGTTGTGGGTTGAAATTGGAGGAAAACAACTCTGGGGAAGCGAGTTCCAAAGAAATGCAGTTCGGGGAAGGAAAGAATTCTGATAGGCAGAAGTTCTGCAATATGGTTGAGTGACATTCCAGTCATGAGCGCTACCAGATGCCCGTGTAGCACGAGGGAAGGCATGGAGAGGTGGCACCATGGACGCAACTTCGTCTGAGCATTTGCCAAAAAAATATCTGTAAAATAATGCAAGGGAGGCAACATTCCTTCTTACTTGCAGGGGAGGTAGTTTATATGTAATGGCAGGGTTGTTAATGATTCTAACAGCTTTATTCTGAATTTTGTCTAATGCAACCTCTCCACAACCATTCCACAAGGGTGAGCAATATTCAAGCTGAGAGCGCACATGACTCTTATAAATTATAGCTAACTGCTCATCGGCGAAGATGAACAAAAATGACAATGATTAGGTGGATGTGTAGTGCGTCCTTGAATGCGAGGCCTGGAGGGGCTAAGTTTATAATGGAGGAGTTGACAGGAAGGATGTGACTGGAGTGCTAGTAGTAAAAGTAGTTGTTCCCTAGGCAGTCTGGCCGAACAGTCCCGAGTCCCTAAGGAAGACCAAGGCAGGGACGGGGGTTTCCCACAGAGCTCTCAAGGAGTGTATGTTGTGTTGTTGGTGCAGGCAATTGTATGCACTGCAGTCTTCCATAATATGCTTAGTAGTATGGGGTGCTGTGTTGCATCCTGGACAGGCGTCAGCAGTGGAGTCATTTAGCCTCTTCAGATAACTCAAGAGGGGTGGATGATCACATTTCAGCCTGGCCAAGTGAACCCTGTCCTCACGAGAGAGGTAGGATTCATATGGGTGAATATCAGGAGGCCATGCATGCAACTGTGTGTAGTGTTTATGTGACTGAATGGAGCAACCAGTGATTTGAGCATGTTATATGCTTCTGGAAGCTAGTTTGAGGCAGGCAAGGGGGGACAGATGACAGTATTTGTCAACTGTGCTGGGTGTTGTTTTAATGTTCCTTGGTGTGTGTGTGAATGTGCTGCCATGTAGTGTAGTGGATGGTGTGGGTTTGTGGAGACTGCAGCAAGTATTTGTGTGCCTCTCATGTCTAGATGATCTTTGACCTTGAGGACTTTGATTTCTCGGTGTAGGTGGTCTGTGGGTGTAGTAGCTGTGCAGTTTGTGACTATTTTTTAGGGTCTTATTCTGTATGATCTGTAGAGTGTTGTAGTGTGTTTTAGTGAGATTAGAAGCCCACGCAGGGCTTGCATAACTGGTCACTGAACGTATGTATTGTTTGTATACTGTGGTGGTGGTTTCTCTGTTGTGTCCAAATGTTGTATGGACAAGTGACCTTAGGGTGATAAGTCTTGGTGTTATTTATTTATTTTTTTGAATGTTTGTGATGTGTTGTTTAAATGACAAAGATGTATTGTATGTTACACCAAGGATTTTGTGTGGGGAGAGGTAGGGAGTGTTGTTTATGGCGAGATATGGAATGTGTCTGAGTTCTGCTGGCCAGTTTGTGAGAAGGGTCACTGCAGATTTGGCTGGGGATATTGTGAGTCTGTTTGTGGTGAACTGTTCAAGTAGTGTGTTGAGGAATTTTGGAGAATGTGTGTGGCTGTGTTTGCGTTTTGGTATGTATATGTAAGTGTTATGTCATCTGTGTAGGAAGCTATGTGTATCTGTGGTGTGTGGGGTGAAGGTATGTCGTGCATGGATTGGTTTAAGAGTGTAGCGGACAAAACAGATCCTTGAGGGACGCTGTTTGTGAGGTTTCTGATATTCGATGACTGACCGGCAAATGTTACTTGTGCACATCTGCCATGCTAAATAGTTTGCTTGCCATTGTGCATGTTTGTGTTAAATATTTTGTTTGTGAGGTTGTGGCAGGGATGGCATCAAAAGCTTTGCTAATGTCTTTTGCGACTAGGGGTATTCTGTGTTGTGGCCCAGCTGAATTGATGCCATCAAAAACTCCGTGTAAGGTCTGTACAAAAAGTGTTTGTGGAGTGTAGTGGCCTAAAACAATATTGTGAGGGGGCTAAAGAGATGTAAAGTGTATCTAATTACAATACCAGCTGTTCAATGATTTTGGAGGAGATGCAGAGGAGTATGATGGGGTGGTATGAGGAACGTAGCATGGGATCTTTGTTGGGTTTGGAGATAATGATAGTGCCATGCTTCCAGATGTTAGGTATTATGTTGTGTGGGTAGCTGTAGTTTGATATGTTGGTGTGTGCTTTTATGCCTTGTGGTCCAAGGTGTTTAAGGAGTATGTTGCTTATGTTGTCTGGGCCACAGGCAGATGAGTGCTTAAGGTTGTTAATGATGTGGTCCATCTGTTTGTAAGTGAAAGGTGCGAAGTCTGGTTCTGTGGGGAACTGTCTCTTGCATCAGATGAAACATCGGTTGTCGTGATGGGAGTTTAGGTGGCTGACGTGTGAAAAGTGATTGATGAGAGTGTTTGCTTATTGTTTATTGGAGGGTGTGGTGTCTGTTGTTGTGATGGCAGTGTGTGATTGTATAGTATTGCTGCTGGAGAATGTGACGCTGTTTTGTGTTTTGTAGAATTTGCTGGTGTTTGTTTTGTGATGAAGTGTTTGGAGATAATTATTCCAATTTAGTGTTTGGTGCTCTGACACTTTAATGTTTATTTGAATGTTGAGTTCTTATATTCGTTGTACGGTGTCTTGTGTATGGAGTGTTGGGGAATGTTGTAGTGTGTTGTGTTGACTGATGAGACCTTGAATTTCTGGTGTGAAGTTGGGGTTGTGTCTCCTTCTGTTGCCTGTAGGGATGTGTCTTTTGTCTATTTTGAATAACTGTACTGAAAGTGTGCATAGCTGTGTTGATGTTTGTGATGAGTGTACTGTTTAATGTTTCAAAGTGTTGTTCTGTTTCAGTTGTGAAGGCCTCCCAGTTGGCTCTTATAATTACTGCAATGTATCTGTGTCTGAGGCCCACTGGGATGATTCTGGTTTTGGTAGTGATGATGATTGGGAGATGGTTATAGTCAAGTGTTTTGACCACTCTCCAGGACGTTGTGGGGGCGAGGTTTAGGGAGCAAAAGGTGATGTCTGTGACTGATGGAAGGAAGAGGGCTTGGTGTAGGATATGGGTATGTTGATGGAGATGGCTGAGGATGAAAAGATTATCTGTTTGGGACTGTAGTACCATCCCTCTCCGTGTCAGTGTTGTTGACATGCCAGGCACACTTTGGCGTTGAAATCACCACCCAGGATGATGTTGGGTATGTTAGTGATGTGATGTATTTGAAGAAAGTAATTGTTTGGTACTGTGGGGGATGATTGGGGGGGGGGGAATGTATGTATCGACAATTGTTATGCATAATTTGTTACAAGTGTTCTTTCAATTGATTGTATTTCTGTTGTGTCATGTGAGGGGAGAAGTGATGCTGCGTGTGCATTAGTATCTGAAAGTTGATGGATTGGTGTAACAGGGTGATGAGTCCACCACCACTGCTGTCGGCCTGATCTTGTCTGATGGTGGTGAAATTATGAATTGTAGGTGTTTTTTTTTGTGTGTGTGTTCTGCATTGTTGTGTTTCTTGTAAAATGGCAATGTGTATGTTTTATTGTTTGATGAATTGTGTGTTTTTGTTTTTTTGGTGTTTATGCCTTCTATGTTTAACTGAAGAATGTTAATGTTGTGTGTATGATGTCTATTAGGTGCTTCAGCACTGGGGAGAGGTGGGGGTGTGAGTGGAGAGGAAGGGGTAGGAGAAGGTTGTGACAGAGGTAAGGGTTGGGGGGAATTAGATTGGGGTGGAATGGGAGGAGTGTAGTACTGTTATGATGATGAGGGGTAGACTGAGATGGTTTGAGCATGTGGAAAGGATGGGGGATGACAACTGGGTGCAAAAACTGAGAGGTGTTAACACTGGGGCTAGGGTTGCAAGAGGTAAATCGAAAAAGACCTGAGACGAAGTTGGGACAAAAGTCACGGAAGGTGACCTCAGAGATAAGGGACTGAATAAGGAAGCTGCCAGAGATCGAGCAGCGTGGGGAACAGCCACTGGGTGACCAAGGCCAATGAATGCAAGCATGTTGGAACCTTAATAAACAATACACAAATGAAACAAATGTGCTTGAAATCCCAACCGGAAGGGGAAGAGGGGCCACAGATATAACTGACTATCAGATTTATCGGATCTGGTTTTTCCCCAGTTAATTCAATATAGTCAGGGTCTACTGCAATTACTGATGTATGGAATTCAGAATACATCTGACCTTCATGTATCATTACTGACTCCACTCAGTAATGTGGGATCCAGGCTGGTTACTTCTAACAACTAAATGTGGTCCATTAAAAAAAAAAAAATAGAAACTATAGTCATTCTTAATAAAAAATTAATCTACCTATCTGTCTACCTATAGCCTGACACCTTAACCCGCCATGTCCCGTTGACGTATATTTACATCCGAACGTTTTGTCACTGTGAGTCCCGATGACATATAAACGCGACGCAATTGCAAGGTCTGTCCTTTGCACATTTTCAAATTTTGCGCATGATTTTTGGTACTTATACACGGGACACCTTCCTTTACAAGATGCCAGGCAGGGACAGTGCATTTCTTACTATTACCTCCCCACCCAGCACGCCATTGTCTTGGCAATTCACCTGTTACCAGTGACATGGCCAGTAAAGACATGTCATGCCACGGTACGAAATTCAAGGCCAGAGTGATTCCCAAATCGATGAGAATGTGGAGGACAAAGTTGACATAGCATTAGAGGAAGAAACAGTCAGAAATGATGATCAGGTAATGTCACCAAAAAAGGTCAGGTATGTTGATGTGTTTGGTGAGTGAAAAAATGCTTATATTGCCTATATTACTGTGTGAAACCAATATACTCTCATACTACATATAAATTCGTACCAAATAAATAAATAAATACCGTTTATGAGTGGTGTGGAATAGTTACCCTCCCATAGAACTCGTTTTCTTTGGAGCCAGCCTGATAGAAAACCCAATAAGGTAAGGGGTACTGCTACATGGATTCAGTATTTTAAACCTCAGGTGAGCGATTTCTCTATGAATTTTCGATGTTTCTCACCAAAAGCGGAGGTTTGAGCTCAGATTTTTTTTTTTCCAAACTTGGTCGGGATTGGGGGGAGTCAGTGGAGGAAAATCAGTCGGGACAGGGAGGGTTAATCCTGTGAAGGGTGGCCACAAACAAATCGCCTCAATGTCACCCTGTCCTCTAGCATTTTGCTGCCCTCCCCTCAGCTCATCCCTTTCTCACAAACAAACAATTCAAAGCACTTTAGTACATAGAGTCGTGATCATAAATAATCACGTATACTCCTGTACTCCATGCCCCAGGCTTGCTCCTTTATGCATGGCAATCACACTGGTGTAAGAGGGGCTGAGAGGGAGGGGCCAGAGAAGGAAAAGTGGTTGGGGAGACGAATCATGTTGCTGGGGTGGAGTGATGGACGGAAAGGAGGATAGGTAGGGGAAGAAGAATGAAATGCGAAGTGGCTAGTGGCCACATATTTTGTCTATTTTCCTTCATTCAGAGCATAATATAAAGGAGTTAATATTGGGGAGATAATGCTGCATTACACCTTGTATAATGGCGTCAGATAACAAGCTTTCGATAGATGGTGATATCAAGGGCTGGCTCATGTGAGATATAACAGATCAAATATTAGTGCAGAGGCTACGAAATTGTGTAGGACCAGACTGTCAATGTGTGGAAGCCAGAGAACGAGAGGACAAGGGCCCGCCTCCTCCAGAACACCAAGGAAGAATGGGAGCTGTTCAAGTGAAACCAGCAAACTATCAAAAACATTGTTTCCTCGGTCATGCGAACAATTGCAAGAAGATATTGAGGCAGGAGGCCACTGGACCACTTACTAAGGCTTTCCTGGTTGCTTTGGCTTGACCAATGTCGGGAAACATTGACATATATATATTTTTGGGGTTTGGGTAGGATTTGTTTCTTATTTCTTCTAACAGATTATGAGAAATACCGTTATTATATCCACCCAGGCGCAAAAAACATCAAATTTATTTACCTTTTATGCACAATTATTTTAAATAACCTTTTCATATAGAGATGCCATAAAATAGCTGACATGATGGTGACTGCACAGAGGGAGTGTATACCAAGAGGATGATCATATTTACTGTGGACACAGCCATGTCAAAGGCTGCAAATGGTATTTATTCCAAACACTGATTACATATAACTATAGAGGACATTTCTTACACAAACATTACGGAAGTCAAAGCCATCCAGATTCTATTCTGCATCCGAAGTCAAGATACACGGATAAACACAAATATCTGGCTCTGCACTAATGTTTGATCTGTTACGTCAGTATATTTCTCTCACGAGCCAGCCCTTGACAGCAGCACTTTGAAGCATGTTATCTGACCCAGCTGTACAAGGTGTAATGCAGCATTATCTAAGGAATATTAACTCCCTTATATCATGCCCTGAATAGACAAATTATGTGCCACCACTTCGCATTTCATTCTCACTCCCCTGCCTAACCTCCCTCCCCTCCCTCACCCCACCCCAGCACCATCACTCATCCCCCCACCCACCTTTCCTTCTCTCTCTCTGGCCCCTCCCTCTCAGCCCCTCTTACTCCAGTATGTCTTGCCGCGCATGAAGGAGCCAGCCTGAGGCACAGGGTACAGGAGGATAGGTGATTATTTATGACCACGGATGTACATAAACTACTGGTATTACACTTTGGTACTGCAGTACTGTAAAAAAAAAAAGTCAAGCGAGCAGTGGCCATGGGAAGGCTAGTGTGTGTGTTACAGAAAATGGAGAAGATTTATACTGTCATTAGTCCAAAGTAAGACATATTCTGCTCAACCTAAGCAGTGTGAGCAGGGGGGAGGCCAGCTAAATGGCTGGGGACAAGGAGGCATAGAGGCAATTTGTTTGTGGCCATCCCTTACAGGACTAAGGCGTCTGACAATAAACAGATAAACTGATAGGTCGATAATTCCATCCATCTACTCCAGTGTTGCCCCATGAGGAGCACAGAAGCCCTGGGCTATGCAAGCTGGTCCTGACATTTAAGATGAGATGACCACCTCACCCATCCCTGAGTGGCATTACGTGAGCAATAAACACCAACCAACCCTTGGATATAAACCTGCACAGGCTCAATCCGACTGGAGCGCCTTAACTCCCCACTAAACTACCAGGTGCCATAATTTGGTTATGTAGTTACCACCCAGTATAGTAAATGGTTTCCTGATGTACAGGACCCCATTTAGCTTGTCACTCAGTGCAGAGTCGACCATAGACAGAAGGAAAAAGGAAAGAATGAGGGAATGCAAAACAGAAGAGAAGGGATGGAAAGAAGGAAGGAAGAGAGGAAAGGGCAGACACCCGAGAGCAGCACTACATCGAGTGAGTAGAGGGAAAAAAAATCTATGGATTCACTTTGGCATTAAAGAGAGAGAGAGAGAGAGAGAGAGAGAGAGAGAGAGAGAGAGAGAGAGAGACAGACAGACAGACAGACAGACAGAGACAGAGACAGAGAGAGACAGAGAGGTATAATAATGAGTGACTTGGAGATGCACAAACAGACAGATGCACAAACAGACAGACAGACAGATTCACAGACAGACAGACAGAGACAGAGACAGAGAGAGACAGAGAGGTATAATAATGAGTGACTTGGAGATGCACAAACAGACAGATGCACAAACAGACAGACAGACAGATTCACAGACAGACAGACAATCAGATGCACAAACAGACAGACAGATGCACAAACAGACAGACAATCAGATGCACAAACAGACAGACAATCAGATGCACAAACAGACAGACAGATGCACAAACAGACAGACAATCAGATGCACAAACAGACAGACAATCAGATGCACAAACAGACAGACAATCAGATGCACAGACGGACACACACACACACACATACAAAAACAGACACAGATACACAGAGATGGATGCACAGACAGACAGAAACACACACACGAACAGACGGAAATAGATACACAAACAGACATACAGAAGATGCACAAACAGACAGACAGACAGATGCACAGACAGACAGGCAGACACACAAACAGAGGCAAATAATGAGTGTTCTTACTTTCTGTCTAAATGGATCTGTTTCGTTCTTGAGGTCTGCCTTTGCCTTCTTCCGAGCAGCAAGGAGAGACTCAAGGATATCAGGCAGCAGACCGTTACGTTGTGACGCCTTGACGAAGTAATTCCCAGATGGCGTCTGAATGTAGTCCCCTTCACCAAGTCTGTGGGAAGGGAGGGAAGGAGGGAATATCTTAAGCCAGTCCATCCCACAGTGGTAAATACCGTAACTGGGATGTCTGAAGCTACTCAAGCCAACAGAGGTAGATAACTGGGATATACTAAGCCATTCCATCCCACACAGGTATGTAACTGGGACATACTAAGTCAACCCAGCCAGTAAATACCTGGGTTTGGTTAATGAAGCCCAGGATCAAGGAATAAGTACAATGACAAATGACTATGAAGTGGTCTAACATACAATGGCATCTCTCTATTCATCTTTGTAAGTGATGTTCAGTTTTACACACTCTCACTCTAGTTCCTGAGCCTTCTGTGAGCCCTGTCCCCTGTCACTTCGTTGCTCTCCCCCCAACTTACACCCCCTCTCTCAATATACTTGTACCCCTCTACTCCATCTCTCCTTCTCATCCTCGGCCTTTCCCTCCCTCTCCCCCCCCTCCACCTCACTCACATATACAGTACTCTCCTAGTTAGTCTCTTACTCTCCATCCTCTCCACCTAGCCAAACCACCTCAATGTATTTCTCTGAATGCTTTCACTCACATCCACACCACAATGCTCCTTCACTTCCTCCATTCTCAGTCTGTCTCTCCATGCAACTTCCCATGCACCTCACTCACATACACTCTGCTAATTAGTCTCTCATTTTCCATCCTCTCCACATGGCCAAACAACCTCATTGTACTTTCCTAACGCTTTCTACCATATCCACATCCACACCACAATGCTTCTTCACTTCCTCGTTTGTCAGTCTGTCCCTCTATGTAAGTTCCAATGCTTCTCATACACATTCACCCTCCTAGTTAGTCTTTCACTTTCTATGCTCTGCATATGACCACACCACCTCAATGTATTTTTCCAAACGCTTTCTATCACATCCACATCCACACCACAATGCTCCTTCGCTTCCTCATTTCAGTCTGTCTCTTCATGTATGGTAACCCCATATGCACCTCACTCACATACTATCTATCTATAGCCCGACGCCCTAATCCCGCAAAGGGTGGCCGCAGACAAAACGCTCCAAGTCGCTCTGTCACCCACCATTTGACTGCCCTCCCCCCAACTCACCCCCCCTCCCTCATATACCTCTCAACTCCCTCCCTCCACCTCATCCTCGGACTACCCCTCCCTCTCCCTCCCTCCACCTCACCTACATACACCCTCTTAGTCAGTCCTTCATTCTCCATTTTCTCCACATGTCCAAACCACCTCAGTGTATTTCTCCAGCTCTTCTCAACCACATCCACATCCACCCCGCAACGTTCCTTCAGTTCTTCATTCGTCAACCTGTCCCTCCACGTCACTCCACATGCTCCCCTCAAGTAACTCATTTCCACTGCTCCCACTCTTGACTTGTTCCCCTCTTGCAAGGTCCACGCCTCGCTTCCATACGTCAGGGTAGGGATCACAATACTATCATGCAGTGACATCCTAACTTCCATACTCACCTCCCTATTTCTCATCACTGCTTTCAGTGAACCAACAACTTTCCTTCCCTGCTGTACCCTTTCACGCACTTCATCCCCCAAAGTTCCATCCTTACTCATCACACTACCCAAGTTCTTGAATGAACTCACATTCTCCCTATCCTCACCATCCAACCTCACTGTACATCCTGTGACTTCATTCCTCTTAAACACCATAACTTTACTTTTGTTTACATTTACTTTCAGAGTCCTCTTCCTACACACTGTCCCAAACTCATTCACCAAACCTTGCAACTCCCATTATCTTCACTCAGGAATACTGTATCATTAGCAAACAGCAACACCGGAGTCTTCCAAATCTCACCCTCATTCATTAGAGCCACCCCCACATCCACTGCCCTACCTTGCACCTCCTTTACAACGCCATCCATGTATATATTAAACAGCCATGGGGACATCACAAAACCCTGTTTCAGTCCCACATTAAGATCAAAGAACTCACTCAGCTCACCATCCACTCGCACGGTAGCCCTAGCTCCTTCGTACATGCTCTTCACAGCATTCAACAATTTCCCCTCCACTCCATATATTCTTAATACCTTCCACATACCTTGCCTATCTATTCTGTCATAAGCTTTCTCCAAGTCCATGAAGGCAGCATACACTTTCTTTCCCTTCTCTAGATACTTCTCCACTAAACATCTTAGAACAAATATCTGATCTACACACCCTTTTCCCTTCCTAAATCCCCCTTGTTCTTCTCCACTTCTAGCTCCTCTGTTATATGCCTAACCCCTAGACATTCTATCAATGAGTATTCTACTGCATATATTTTTCCAGTCACACTAAGATGGCAAATACCCCTATGATTACCACATACTCTCTCTCTCCCCCTTTTCCTTTTGTATAAAGGAACAATTATACCTGATTTCCAGTCCTCTGGAGACCCTTCCCCTCTTCCCAAGCCAAGCTACCACAACTTCCATATCCACGCCACAACAATCTCACCTTTAACCATACCCTCAGCATTTCACCAACACACTGCCATCAAAATACCTGGAGCCTATCCCATCTTGATCTTCTTCATTGCTTCCACACTAGCTTTTGCACTTGCTGATCTCTTCCCTCCCTCCTCTCATCTCTTCTTTTCCCAGCCATTCCCCAACCACTTATTCCTCGCACTGCTTTGTCACTCTCTACATTCAACAAATCCTCAAAGTGCTCCTTCCATCTCCTCAATTTCTCTCTCTCTTTCTCCACCAACTGTAAAATATTATTCCTATCTTTCACTCCCTACTATTTCCCCTTTCACACTGCCTTACTTTCTCTACATCCTTCCAAAACAATTTCTTACTCTCACTCCATTTCACACTCAGATTCATCCCAAACTATTCATCCACTTTCTTCTTACTCTCCTTCACCAGTGCTTTCACCTCCCTTCTCCTGCTCCACATATACCTCTCTCTTCTCTCTCTCATCTTCTCCCCTACCTATACTTCAAGTAACTATTCGCTATATGCCTTCTTCTTTTGTTCCACAGCTCGTTTCACCTCGTCATTCCACCATACTGTCCCTTGCACACCCCTGCATCTCCTCACTCCACAAACCACCTCACACGCTGGCCTACCTCTTCCTTGTATATCTTACATACGTCTTCCACCCCTTCCATCTGCTCTAGCTCATACCTTCCCAATATTTCTTCCACTATGCTCTTATACTCTGCCATTTTTCTCACTATCTTTTGCAAATTCTCCACTCTTCTCACAGGAGCTGTTTACTCTGTCTTCCACTTCGTCTTTCTACAACATTTTCTTTGCAGTTTTAGCTTGGCCATCACTAAGTGATGGTCCAAGACTCCATTCCCCTCCTCTCCACACTCTTGCATCCAACACTTGTCTTCTCATTCGCTCTGTCCACACACACGTAGTCTATCATTGCCTTTCGTTCCAACAAGTTCACCATCTATCCTCCTCATTACTCTCCATGTATACCTGTGGATCATCTTATGCCCAAAGAAAGTAGGTGTTGGCTATTGCCAACCCCCTACCAGCACAGATGTCCACCAAAGCACTACCATACGCTCCTAGTTAATCTCCTCACTCCCCATCCTCTCCACGCTTATGGCCAAACCAAGTCAGTGTATCTTCTCCTAACGCTTTCTATCACATCACACTTGCACATCACAAAGCTCCTTCACTTACTCATTTGTCAATCTGCCTCTACATGTAACTCCACATGCACCTTACTCACATTTTGTACACTCTCCAAGATTAATCTCCCACTCTCCATCCTCTCCACATGGCCAAAGCCAATTCAACGCGCGTATTTCTCCTAACACTATCTATCACATCCACGTGCACACCCACAAGGCTCTTTCACTTACTCATTTGTCAGTCTGCCTCTCCATATGTAACTCCACACGCACCTCACTCACATACACACTCCTAGTTGGTCTCTTACTCTCTATCCTCTCTACATGGCCAAACCACCTCATTGTATTTCTATCACATCCACACCACTAACAAACAGTAGCATATTCTCATCCCAGCTCCTGTGCCTGGTGTGGCTCAGGAAACAGTGTGGTGAAACATAAATCCTCACCCAACCTAACATGTCTCTATAATCACTCTTCCTACTAAAAACAAGTCAACATACACTAACTTTAGTTCCTGCATGTCACTGTAATCACTCTTACTACTAACAAACGTCAACATATCCTCACCCTAACTCCTGTGCCTTGTGTGGTCCAGGAAGCAGTGTGGTGTAACATAGGTTGTGTGCGATCATAATGCTGGGGTACAGGGAAGAGAAGTCCAGTGTGGCGATGGGCAGATCATAGTGGCCCTTCACAGGCTCTAACACAGTGGCACCATCGTATTCGTCCTCACTATCATCCTTGTGTACTGGCAGAACCAAGTCTTGCTTTACTGCCTGGTGAATGGGGAATGGATGCTATGATAATTAGTTTCATGTGGAGAGGATGGAGAGTGAGAGAC